>NW_026428378.1:15264-15765 GCF_001194135.2 Octopus bimaculoides
GAGGCTTGTTGGGATGGTGGTGGTGGTGGTGGTGGTGGTGGTGGTGGAGATGATTTTTGGAGAGGTGATAGTAGACATGGAGGTAGAGGTGTGGGTGGTGGTGGTGGTGGTGCGATCCATGCTGCAGCTGTTGGGGAGGAATAGTCTATACATTAGATAGTGTAGTCTTAGATAAACTGTGCCTAAATATAAGATGGGATGGTCAGAACTGGAATATCTTTGATCATGGGTCTGTCTGGACCAGAACTGACCTGGGGTTTAAACAACAACAACAACATACTTACAAACAAGCATCCCTCTTTGACTCTGGGGTGGCCAGTAGGTGATTCGATGCCTTCACACCAATCTTGATACAACGTTGGATGCCATCACTTATTTGATCTTCTTTCAGACATTTGTAACTCACAATGTAAGCTGAAAGAAAGCAGAATATATACACATATATATACATATATATATCATCATCATCATGGATGAGGATTGCTGTATGAAGAAGTATTG
>NW_026428378.1:15858-17423 GCF_001194135.2 Octopus bimaculoides
GGGGGCTTGTGGAAGAGGTAGATCCAGGAAGACATGGGACAAGGAGGTAAAGCATACTCTTTGAATGTGGGGCCTCACAGAGGCAATGGCAAGTGACCTAGAACTTTGGAGATATGCCATGCTTGAGAAGACCCACCAAGCCAAGTGAGACTATAGTCATGGATGATGCCAGGGTCATGTAACTGATCCATTAAAGGCACTCTTCAATCGTTGGACCTCATGGAGACAGTGACAGGTGACCAAGACCCTTGGTGCTTGTGTTGACCTGTGAAGCCAAGTGAGACCATCGTTATGGCTGATGCCAGGGCCATATCAATGGCACCTGTGCCAACGGCATGTAAAAAACACCCACTACACTCTGTGGAGTGATTGGAATTAGGAAGGGCCTCCAGCCATAGAAACCTTACCAAATCAGACCGGAAACTGATGCAGAGCCCCAGCTAACTTGTTTTCAGTCAAACTGTCCAACCCATGCCAGCATGATAGGGGCTGGTAAAGCCAGGAGCCACACTAGGGTCTGTTTCAGCAAACACACACACACACACACATGCACATATGTACAAAGGCCTTTCTGCTGATCTTGATACACAGGCAACCAATTGTTTGATGAACTGAACAGCAAACTCCTTGAATTATCCTTCAAACTGGCTGAGTATTCCATAGCCTGACGACACAACTGAATCATGGGGCTAAGCCATTCGACAGGCTTCCAGTCAGTTTCCATCCTACCAAATTCCCTCGTGAAATTGGAGAAAACCTTAGGACCATGGTAAAGATGACATACAGTGGGACTGAACCCAGGAACTCATGGTTGCAAACTGAACTTCTTTACCCCCCAATCAAGACTGTTGCAACAATCCCCACTCGTGCAATATTATGGAAAAGGGTTTCAACTCACAACTGTATTTGTCCCCGCAGATGTTCTCCAGACGACTGATCTCTGCTTCGACCTCGTGTAACAGATTGGTGAGGTTCAGGTGAGCAGGTTCAATCCTCATGCAAGCCATCAACGTCTGCCAGTTTCTGAAAGAAGACAAATTACCAAGGATAAGCTCTAACGAAGTCATTCAGAAAGCACAGGGCCTGGTGTGAGGGCGGAAGGGGTTAAGCATCCAGAGCATCTTGGGAATCACGGTACTGAAGGGTCTTTGAAGGAAGGAAAGAAGGAAAGAGATGATCGTCTTAACCTGGATGCGAATGAGTCTGCTAAAGACACCCAAGGGTAACGGGTGATGCTACAATGGGCAATGGGCTATTATGCATTAGAAAATAGAGTCCTAGATACACTATGCCAGAATGAAAGATGGGATGGTAACATCTTTGATCATAGGTCTGTCTGGATCAGGACTGACCTGGGGCTAAACAACGACAACTATAGCCACTAATACTAACTCTTATACTCTATACATTAGATAATGTAGTCCTAGATACACTATGCCTGAATAAAAGATGGGAGGGTCACAGTTGGAAGATATATGTGGATGTATATGTGTGTATGTATGTAGGAATATGTATATGTGTATGTAGTTGTGTGTTTATGCCTGCATATATGTGTGTGTGTGTGT
>NW_026428379.1:0-202 GCF_001194135.2 Octopus bimaculoides
CTAGAAGAATTAAGCGAATGTCTGATCTCGATTATTGGGACCGCCTTAAATAATTGAAACTCTATTCTCACCAGCGCAGCTGTGAACCATACATCATCTGTACGGCGTGGAGTATATGCCACCAGAATCGCCCAAACATCCTGTGCGTGAAAATGAAGGTTGCGTCGTCAGAGCTAAAATGCGTGCCTTAAGGAACGAAGGG
>NW_026428380.1:0-249 GCF_001194135.2 Octopus bimaculoides
AAGTCAATATTTTCTCTGTTGACATCCACCTCAGCGAGGTCATGGATCAAGTGGAAACACATCAATCACTGTTCCCACTTGACAGGACAAAGAAATTTCTTTCGCGCCTGTTTGGCCAGTGATGGATCAGACGAACGCGAACCCTTTAATCCTGTAATTGCTTAAAATAAATTTATTTACGTATATACCAAACTTCCGTTACATTTTGTTGTTGGCACTCCGTCGCTTACGACGACGAGGGTTCCAGTT
>NW_026428381.1:0-338 GCF_001194135.2 Octopus bimaculoides
TATTTGTAGTTTGTAAAAAGCTTTTGATATTCAAGTGAGAACAGTTGTTACATACTGACTATTGTATAATTATATTTGGAGAGGACATAGCATATAATTTTGCTTGTGTGTGTGTGTATGGAGAGAATATATATATCTTCCCATGTTCTTGTTTAATCTTTCGCAGCTGACTGTCAGCCATTGCACTGTGGCCATTCTGGGGCACAAGCTTTCTGAACGGTGTTCAGTTATTGTTGAAGCCAGATCTAGTTTAGGGTTTGGTAGGATGGAAAGCAAATGTGTGTGGATGTGGAGTAGGGATATTTGAATATATATATATATATATATATATATATATA
>NW_026428382.1:0-405 GCF_001194135.2 Octopus bimaculoides
AATAGTTAGTGGGCTGTTATGTAGATGTATGTGCATGTGTGTGTATGTATACGTATATGTATGTGCACATGTATGTAGGTAAATGGATGGGCTGTTATGTAGATGTATATATGTGTGTGTGTGTGTGTGTATATACGTATATGTATGTGCACAGGTGTGTAGGTAAATGGATATGAATGTAAACAGATAGACATACAGACAGATAGATACATAGGTAGTATGAACAGACAAGCACACATACATACATATGCAAATGAAGACAGAAACATGTGTCCATACACACACACACACACACACTTCACTTCACACAAGGATACATATGGAGACACACATCCATACATACAGACACAGTATGTAGTCACAAAAACCCATACACGGACACACTCAGACATGCACACACAAGGA
>NW_026428383.1:0-309 GCF_001194135.2 Octopus bimaculoides
AGGTACGTTTGTACGTACGTTCATACGTAAGAATAAAGGAATGAACGAACCTAAGTACGGACGAATTAATGAAAGAACGAACGTATGTACGTTCGTAAGTACGAACGAACGATCGTAATTGCGTACGTAGGTACAAACGAACGAACGAACGAATGTACATACGAGCGATCGTACGTACATACGAACGATCGAACGTACGGAGGTACGTAGGTACGTACGAACGTTCAAACGAACGAACGAACGATCGAAGGAAAGAACTAACGAACGATCGAAGGAAAGAACTAACGAACGAAAGAACGTACGTGCGTA
>NW_026428386.1:0-442 GCF_001194135.2 Octopus bimaculoides
TATTATTATTATTCAATCAATTTGTTCTTTCAGCCATCTATCTATCTATTCACCTTTTCATTCATTCATCTCAATCATCGATCGATCGGAACCAGTGAAGCAGACGACAAAATCAACCAGCGAACCAACCAAGTGGCTAATAACACGTAATATTGATCATTCACTGCTGGATATTATAAATGGAAGCGAGCAGACGATAGTATATCGGTGAGGTTTAATGGCGTGGCATGTGTAAGCAGAGGTGGGCCGAGAGGCGAGGAGGTCGATCGGGGCGGCGGTGGCCTGTGTCAGTAAACGGTTTACAGCTCATCACAAGATGGCGGCTAGAGAAAAAAAGATATATGAAAAAAATGTAGCGGAAGTTCCTAGTGTAACATTCGATAAATACATAACTATGTCTATGTGTGAGTGTGTTTGTGTGCGAGTATGTGTGTATGTTTGT
>NW_026428387.1:0-203 GCF_001194135.2 Octopus bimaculoides
ACACATACAAGTATACATATCAATACATACACACAAACATAAACATATATTCAAACACACATACATAGACATACAGATATACATATACACATACACATACACACACATACATGTATATATACATATAGACATACATATGCACATAGATACGCATACATACATACACATACATACACATACCCATACATACACAGACATACATA
>NW_026428388.1:0-270 GCF_001194135.2 Octopus bimaculoides
GCACAACAGAGTTTAAGGTCAATCTGTGCCAAGCAGCTTTACCCTGTGTGTCTTAGCTTCGTTACTATGGCAACAATACGGATACTTATTATCAGATCATGTACATAGATACAAACAAAGACCTAAATGCAAACCACGATAAATGATTCAGTTAATCTGATGAAATTAGCGTGCAAGTGGTTGAGTACTGCATAGACATGTGTACCAGTTATGTAGTTCTCAGGGAGATTGAGCGTGATACAGGATGGGACAAGGCTGGCCCTTTGATTT
>NW_026428389.1:0-329 GCF_001194135.2 Octopus bimaculoides
AAAAAAAAAAAAAAAAAAAAGGTATCAAGAGAAAGTCATTACTAAATGAAGTTGCTGACCCATGGTTCATAGTGTATCTCCTTCACCCAATTGTTTGTCTGTCTGTCTTTATATTTGTCTGTCTTTATATCTGTCTATCTATCTATCTGTCTATCTATCTATCTGTCTGTCTATCTTTATATCTATCTATCTGTCTGTCTGTCTATAGCCAGCCATCCATCTATCTATCTTTCCGTCTATATATGTATGTATGCATGCATGCATGTATCTGTCTGTCTGTCTATCTATCTATCTGTCTGTCCACCCACTAATCTATGCCCCCAGTCCCA
>NW_026428390.1:0-296 GCF_001194135.2 Octopus bimaculoides
AACCCGGTGGAATTTGAATTTAGAACGTAAAGACAGACGAAATACAGTTAAACATTTCGTCCGGTATATATATATATACTTTTGTTGTGCGTTGAGGTTAACATTGGTGTCATGTTAAGAAAACATCATGACAATTTGGGAACGAACAACAATTTCTCCATCGGATCAACTTGAATAGTTAAGATATTTTCTTAACACGAAACCAATGCTAGACATAATACACTGATAAAGAATCTTTATCCACCAATACAGTGTTGAGTACTGATTCTCACTGTCCGACATTTACGTCTATATAT
>NW_026428391.1:0-391 GCF_001194135.2 Octopus bimaculoides
TATTATTATTATTATTATTATTATTATTATTATTATTATTATTATCGAAAGAGTAGTAAACAGTTTCCTTAATAGTGGAAAGTGTTGAAAGCTTTCGAAATATGAAAAAAAAAGCAAACAAAAAAAAAACAACAACAAAACAAAGCTGATACGTGTACTTGCCAATGTTGAATTGGACAAGCGTATCATGAGATGACACAAAAGCAATGTTGAATAGCGTAGACACATCTAATGTTAAGCTGGGAGGGGTACCTACAAAAACAAACAAAATGCTCATGCGCATGCATAAACATACACACACGGACGCGTTCGCACGCATACATACACGCACACACACTCACCCACATATACACACACATATAAATATATATATATATATATATATATATAT
>NW_026428392.1:0-425 GCF_001194135.2 Octopus bimaculoides
GCCCAGAGACACACCCAAGTACCTTAATCTTATCTACCAAATACTTCAGTCCACTGAAAGGATAGAAGTAAAGTGGGGTAATGTGACCTCTTGGCTGAAACCATTCTACTTTCTATGTTCTACGTTATATATTTTAATAATTACTGGTATTTTTTTCTATGTAAAGCATAATCCGTTATATATGTATGTGTATTATTATAATTGTGATTTTAAAGGAATGAAAAAAAACAGTCAAGATATAATGTCTAAAAGTTGATGAATACCACCTCTTGATCCCCTCCCTTTTCTTATTGCCATATAAATTAAGGACAAAACAACTGTTTACCCTCGCCCATTTATTACATTCAGTAGTGTAATTACCATGCAATAAAAAATACTTGTGTATTAATAATTGGGTATTCTACCACCAGTATATTGGATAGATA
>NW_026428393.1:0-361 GCF_001194135.2 Octopus bimaculoides
AATTAGCATCATCGACTTTTGATGGTTTTCATGATTATTTGCAAAATTATCTGAGTTTGAAGTCTAGTGGGTTAGTATAGGCTAGATGGTTAATGAAGACATTATTTTTATCAAAGAGTTTACCGAAGTCACAACCATTATCATTTAACTCGAATTAAAAAAATTTTACAAATAACCATACAAACCAACAAATCTTGAAAATGCGAATTTCGTGTTTTGCAGCCGATTTTTGACACTTATAGATAGTTTTTATTTTTGCAAACACCACTATTCATTTTAAAGTCTTTTGGGTTAGTATACGCTAGATGGTTAATGAAAACATTATATTTATCAAAGAGTTCACCGCAGTCACAACCATTAT
>NW_026428394.1:0-213 GCF_001194135.2 Octopus bimaculoides
CACACACACACATATATACACTCACACACATTCACTTATATAAAGTATTTAATCATGCATTAATTTAGTAAAACTGTAGACCTTTCCACCACCACACACAATACATTAATTACACTGTGTGCTGCACACCACAACCAATATAATAATAATATTGGGTATATACATATATATATATATATATATACATAATAATAATAATCATATTGTTATTGT
>NW_026428395.1:0-676 GCF_001194135.2 Octopus bimaculoides
AAACACTCACAACGCCCGGTCTGGGAATCGAAACCGCCATCCTATGACTCGGTCTCTGCGGATTTTGAACCCAGAACGGAAAGACGGACGAAAAAAGAAATATAATATGGCAGCTGCTTTCAAGAGAGTAAAACAGAGATAATCAAACGCTCCCCGGAAAACCATCGCTGTCCATTCATCAAGCAATCTTTAGGCGTGTAATGTTTCGTCTGGGTTAAATTTCAGGGCTGTTTAGCTGTTTCATCTAGCATGTCGTTCAACATAGATAACAGCGGACCGGAAGGGCAAACTAATATTACGGGCTGGAATGTATGGTTGATTATAATGATGATGGTGATGATGATAGTGGTAGTGGCGATGATGATGGTGATGATGATGATGATGAAGGGGGAACATAATGAAATAATGAAAGCGATGATGATAGTAATGATCGTAATTAACGATAGTAGAAAGATAATTAAGGCAAATACAAGCAAATTATTAGGTAACGAAAAGATATGTGTGTGAATGTATGTAAATATATATATGTATATACATGCATATACGTATTCGTGTGGATGTAAAATCACGCACGAATGGTGTGTATATATATATATATGGAAGATCGCCTGTTGCTTGCTTTCCAACCACATAGCTCCTGGTTCAGTCCCAGGAGCCACACACACACACACACATA
>NW_026428396.1:0-390 GCF_001194135.2 Octopus bimaculoides
ATATAGGTGGTGGGGGTATGAGTGATAAACGAAGGACAGAGATAAAGGAGCGGGATGGGTGGGAAAGGTAGTTAGTAGTATCGTATTTTTGGATGCTGCCAAGCCTATTTATAGACGGTGGAAAGGGATAGAAAGAGATGACGTAGTCTGTTTGTGTAGGTAGTGTTCTTGTTAAATTGAGAATATGAGAATTAGATTTGGTGGTATATGTGTGGTGAAATGATCGAAAGGAAATAATCCTATTTCAAAAAGATGGTGAAAGATGGATGTTTTTGCCAGGTTGAATACGTTGCCTATGGGGGTGGGGGTTGTATTATTATGTTGCCTGATCATTTGCGCCATTTTGTTTGTGATAGAACCTGAATGTGTGGAAAGAGCGGTGGTTGCAGT
>NW_026428397.1:0-387 GCF_001194135.2 Octopus bimaculoides
CCGTACATTCGGGTTGAGAACGTTGGACAATTTCCAAAAGTCCTTAACCTAGCAATGATACAGAGGTGCCTTGCCCGTTTGGGATAAGCTCGCAAGACACGGTAAGCGTCAGTCGCCGACTTGTCCAAGATGCGGGGGAGACAGGGAAACCGTCCCTCACGCTATTGTTCAGTGTCCGGAGATATCTGAAATGTGGGCTTATGTTCAACGCCTGTCGTCCGGTGAAGGAAGTGTACAGCTGTCGTCTGAGTCAATTATAAAATTGACCCCCCGCGAGTTTTAACAAACGAAAGTATGATTGTTTTCTAATGGTTGTAGCAATAGCGAAAGAGGCAGTATGGAAGTCTAGGATAAAAGGAATTAAGACAGGCAACTTTATCTCTGGCC
>NW_026428398.1:0-318 GCF_001194135.2 Octopus bimaculoides
TATATATATATAGATACATACATACATATATACGTATGTATTTGCATACCTATGAATTTACATGCATACGTGCATATATGTACACGCACACACACACACATATGTACAGTATATTTTGCTTTCCGTTTGTATCCATACATAATATACGTGTGTGTGTGTGTGTATGTGTGTGTGTTCACTCCATGTTTGTGTGCACGTGTATGTATCTGCACGCATGTATTCGAAAATTTATGATTAAAAAAATAAGAATAAACATATTTGTTATGTCAAAAATAATGAAGACATTCTTTCTAATAGAAATTTGACTGCAGTATATAT
>NW_026428399.1:0-459 GCF_001194135.2 Octopus bimaculoides
ATATACAGAGAGAGAGAGAGGGGGAGAAAGAGAGAGAACGTGCGGGGAGGGAGCTGAATGAGTGGATGGAAAGACAGACAGACATACAGACACACAGACAGACATACAGACACACAGACAGACAGACAGACACACACACAGACAGATAGATAGATTGATAGATAGATAGATAGAGAGATAGATAGATAGATAGATAGATAGATAGATAGATAGATAGATAGATAGATAGATAGAAAGAAAGATAGATATGTAGATAGGTAGGCAGACAGACAGACAGACTGACAGACAGACAGACAGACAGACTGACAGGCAGGTAGATAGATAGATGTATGGATGAATGAATGAATGGATGGATGGATGGATGAATGGTTGGTTGGCTGGCTGGTTGGATGGGTGGGTGGATAGACAAACAGCCTGACAGACGGACAGACAAGCAGATTTTCAGATAATGAAAATTAA
>NW_026428400.1:0-528 GCF_001194135.2 Octopus bimaculoides
AAAATCTACGAATCCTTTATGAAATTAAAATCGAAAAGAAAATGAAAAGAGAAAAATTACCGTTATATATCATAAGAAAAAAAATCTACCAGATATCAAAACTGCCTGAATTAAGATATCGCTAAATAGTAGGAATCCATCGTTACTAAACGTATAAACAATTCTCAAAATTTAAGCTGTTTTATATATTGATTTCAAATTTTGGGACAAGATCAGCAGTTTCGGGGGAAGGAGTTAGTCGATTACATCGACGCCAGACCTCAACTGGAATTTATTCTATCGACCCAGGAGAGAAAAAAAGCAAAGTCGACATCGGCGGAATTTTAACTCAACATACGGAGTGATTAAGTGCCGCTAAGCATTTTGCCCAGTATTCTAACGATTCTGCCAGCACGCTGCATCATGTTATTTTATATATTAGGTATAAAGCAATGCAGTGCCAACAGTTAAAACTACTGCCTGGTACTGCATCAGGGGATTTATTATTATTATCATTATTATTATTATTATTATTGTTATTATTATTAT
>NW_026428401.1:0-330 GCF_001194135.2 Octopus bimaculoides
CTAAATAAGTCAAAAACTACCAAAAAATAAGCAACATATTTCCCGAAAGCGAGGGAATGCAGCTTTCAAAATTTATCTCTTAAAACATTTAACTCAACGGTAGACCACTGGTTTCTCAATCAAATACAGAAAAACTGTGAAGTAACCTGTATTCTTTTGTTCATCAGTACATGTATGGTCAAGATACATAAAGATAAACAAGAATCAACCTACCACGATGTAGCCATCACAGTACGCTGACTTTCGTCCATAATTATATATCCATGAAAGAGATTTGAATTTCATCCGGTTGCATCTCAGTAACATGTGCTTATACAGAATAATATTCAG
>NW_026428402.1:0-279 GCF_001194135.2 Octopus bimaculoides
ATTTGTATTTTGTCCCCTCTGTGTTGAGCCCTGTGTGCCTAATAAAGAAATCTATCTATTGATTGATCTATCTATCTATCTATCTATCTATCTATCTATCTATCTATCTATCTATCCCCACTTTTGTTTTTTTTTCTGCTATGTTTTCGCCCCCCTCGAAAAGAAAAAACTCTACATTTGTATTTTGTCCCCTCTGTGTTGAGCCCTGTGTGGCTAATAATGAAACCTATCTATCTATCTATCTATCTATCTATCTATCTGTCTATCATCATGGACGGA
>NW_026428403.1:0-204 GCF_001194135.2 Octopus bimaculoides
GATGATGATGATGATGATGATGATGATGATAATGATTACGATGATGATGATGGCGAAGAATACGACAATGATAACGACGATGATGTCCATGACGACGATGGCGTCGAAGATGTTGATGATGTTGATTATGATGATGACGATGATGACGACGATGTTGATCATTGTGGTGGTAACACTATCGATAATAGCAAGGATGGTGATAAC
>NW_026428404.1:0-282 GCF_001194135.2 Octopus bimaculoides
TAACAAGCTAACTAAATTGACAAAACTCTCTTTAATAAATAATAAAATTCAATACTTCAGCACAAAAGCTTTTGTACATTTGGGGAATTTAACTCAACTTCACATTACAAAAAATAACTTGGATAAAATACCACTTCCACAAACCTTCAAATATTTACCCAACTTACAACATCTTGACATGACTGAAAATGCTATCAAAGAAATAAGTATGGGAAATTTGCAAGAAAACAGAAAACTGGAAAATTTGTATTTAATAGAAAACTCTATCTCAAAAGTTGATGA
>NW_026428405.1:0-380 GCF_001194135.2 Octopus bimaculoides
ATATATATATATATATATATATATATTACACACTTGAGTATGTATACATATTACACGCATGTGTATATATAAATATACATAATATTACACAAATCTATGTGTGTGCGTCTGTATGTGTGTGTGTGTGACGAGTTCCTGACGGGTTTAGTTTGCAAAATTCCACTCACATATTGATCAAACTGAATATATATTACACGTTACTTGTGCAGTGTGCCACGTCATTGTGTGGAACCTGTCACGACATATTTGAAATGCAAACTCCTTAACAACATATCTATGTCTTCGTGAATGCTGGTGTATGTATGTATATATATATACATATATATATACATAATTAAATAATGAGGGTAGAAATTGATATTAATCAATTAAAACCAGTG
>NW_026428406.1:0-283 GCF_001194135.2 Octopus bimaculoides
GATAGATAGGTAGGTAGGTAGGTAGATAGGTAGGTAGGTAGGTAGGTAGGAAGGGAGGTAGTTAGGTAGGTCGATAGATAGATAGATAGATAGATAGATATCTTATTTATCAATTAGAAGATTCCTGCGCAAACAACGTGTTAATCTTCCGAAATATATTTCGGCCGCCATATTTCCTATGTCTTACACGCTAAAGTTCGTTTAGCTAGATATATTTTGGGAATTATTTACAATTTTATGTGTACATATGTACGTGTGTGTGTGTATGTGTGTGTGAGTGTGT
>NW_026428407.1:0-212 GCF_001194135.2 Octopus bimaculoides
TATTATTTTTATTAGTCTTCATTAATTTATTTTCAAATATTTCAAAGGAATTGCTGTTATCTTAACGTTATGTAGTGACATAATGTTAAGATAAATGAAAAACGAAAAAAAAGTAAAGTAAGAATTCAATAAAACGTGCTTGTGACAGCATTCGAGCCTACGACCTCCGGATTAAAATTCCGGTACCTTATTCATTGAACCGCGCAGAGAAC
>NW_026428408.1:0-165 GCF_001194135.2 Octopus bimaculoides
TGGTTGCTATCAATAGTCCAACATCGGCAAGCAAACAGTATTCTAGGAGAAAGCGCTACCCTTCGGATGTGGCTGAAGAGGAATGACTTGACCCGGCTAGAGAGTTGATGATCTGAAAATGATTTGTGATTGACTACTAGAGAGGTGATTATGTGAAAATGTATT
>NW_026428408.1:175-397 GCF_001194135.2 Octopus bimaculoides
ATCAGTCGAAATATTAAGTGGATGCACACATTAGTAAGGGGGCTCGATGCACTGTAAAGCCGTCGAGAGAAAGGCCCCGAAACGGAGCACATACTCTCCTGATGGCTTCGAAGATGTACTGGCATTGGATATGTGGAGACTTCTACTAAATGCACCTGCATTAACTGATTGTTTTCAAGTCTCAGCACACTTCGAAAAGAACACGTCATAACTGAATTCCCT
>NW_026428409.1:0-823 GCF_001194135.2 Octopus bimaculoides
TCACTCAACCAGAAATTTGGAAACGACATGCTGTACTGCTTGGTATTCGCGCAGGAAGCTCTAGTACGAACATTTCAGAATGTTTGGGTGTCAATCTGAGGACAGTGCAATCTGAGGACATGTACCGAGAGTGATAGATATGAAACATTCAGTCAACTTCATATGTGTTTGGAGTGATCACTAATGATAGCGACGTTATGCCTCCATTCGTCTTCCCACACGGCACCAGACTCAACACGGAGGCCTACATCAAGTAGTGCTGCCCTGGGTCAAGAGGGTCACTGCTGAAAGACCCTATGTCTGGTAACAGGACTCTGCACCATGCCACACAAGCAGGAGAACCCAGTCATGGCTGTCAGACAATTTCTGCGACAACATCCTCCCTAACATCTGGCCACCTAACTCGCTAGAGTGCAACCCCCTTGATTATTACGTGTGGGTGCAGTTGAGCGAGAGACCGACAAAACTCGTTGTAACACCAAATATGAACCGAAGGCAAGGATTATGGCAGCATTCCCCAACTTAAACAAGGATATCGTCCAGAAGACCGCAGAAGATTCCGAAATCGTCTGGAAGACGTAGTTGAAGCTAATGGCGATTTTATTGAATAGATTTACTCCTTAGTATTTTCAAGATATTTTTATGTAATTTTGGTAAATATATCTGTAAAAATGGGATGTCAGTGTTACTTTTATTTTTGCGTAATTTAGACGACAATATACTCATTGCAATATATAAATATGTGTGTGCGTGTGTAGTTGTGTGTGTATGTGTGTGTGTGTGTGTGTAGGTATGTATGTGTGTGTGTGTGTAGGTGTGTGTG
>NW_026428409.1:1646-2508 GCF_001194135.2 Octopus bimaculoides
CATATGCTTTAAAATTGAGCGTTGGGCGATTACTGATCGTAACAAATTTTGGCACAAGGCCAGCAATATCAGGGTGAGGATAAGTCAATTACATTGCCCCCCCCCACCCAGTGTTCAACTGGTACTTATTTTATCGACTCCGAAAGGATGGAAGGCAAAGTCGACTTCAGTGGAATTTGAACTCAGAGCATAAAGACGGACGCTAAGCATTTTTCACACACCGCATGATATTAATGAACGAGTGACAAGGGAACAGGAAACATGTAATCACTTCCATTAGCTTAAATGTTTAGCAAATGAATTGCATTATGAGATTCCTGTCCCATTCTCGTGTATCTATCTATCTATCTATTTATCTCTCTGTCTATCTATCTGTCTATCATCTATCTATCCATCCCTCTAATGCATTTATATAAATTATAATATTATATAATATATATTTTGCTAGCACATAATGCATTAGCGACACATAATTATATGAAATATTTGATATCAATAAATTATCTAACATATATGAATAAATTATACATTTTCATGTAAACGTGCATAATTTATTCATGTATAATGCATAATCTCATGATATGAAATATTCCATATAATTGCTTATTAATAAAAAAAACACCACAATTTGAAAATGCTAGATACCTTTGTTTTCTTATAAAAAATACCGTATTTGATGACGGCACGGGGGTATTGAATGTACCCTAAATCCAACAGCGCATATTCCACAGAAAATGTTTTTAGCGCACTATGCACGTGGAAGTCCCAACTTAACATATAGGATTCGGGGGTGATGCTTTTGAATAAAGAACGTGTTGTGTACCATGAAACATGGTAAATATTTCTATAAATTTTTTTATTA
>NW_026428410.1:0-489 GCF_001194135.2 Octopus bimaculoides
TGCTGATCTTGTTGCACAAGCAGACATGGTTGAAGAGAAAGACAGGGGGGAGGGGGAGGGGGGATTATTCTCAGAAAGCATTTCACCTGGGTGTTCTAAAGAAGAATAACCAGAGCCAAGGCAGAGAAATAGAAAGCAGTAAAAGTGTTTTTTCTTGCAGTTTATTGTCACGTAGATACAACGCTGAATGATGATAAGGAAAAAAAAAAGACAAAAAAAAAGGAGGAAAAATGTGGGATTTAACATGAAATAACAATGAGAAGAAGAATAACAGAAGAAAGCTAGAATAATCACAGAAAGAAGCAGGTAGACAGAAAATTCCAGTATAAACTGAAAGGAGAGAAAGAGAGGGAGATGAAGAAGAGGAGAGGTGAGTGGGAGGTAGATAGATAGAGATGGTTTGATGGATATATGAAGGAAATACAGTTGAAAGTATGGAGGGAACAAGGAGGGTATTTTAGGGCAAGAGAGAGGGGGAGAGGGAGGGGG
>NW_026428411.1:0-347 GCF_001194135.2 Octopus bimaculoides
GCCCATGAGCCTGGCTAGGCTTTAAAAGGGTGCATTTATTATTATTATTAACACACACACATACACACTTGTATGCACTCATATACACACATATGGTGGGCTTCTGTACAGTTTCCACCTACCAAATGTTGCTTAGAAGATATTAATCAGCTTGAGAATGTAGTAGAAGATACCTTGTTTAAAGTGCCATTAAATATAATGGAACCCAAATTAGGTGGTTGCTAAGGAAACTTCGTGATCAAATGTTTGTAATTCTCCTCTATATCTATGGGTATTGAACATACCAGGATTTCACACAGGTGGCCTCAATTCAATTTCTGACATGGGAACTAATATTTACCCCTTTA
>NW_026428412.1:0-300 GCF_001194135.2 Octopus bimaculoides
AGACCGATCACTAATGTTGAATGAGGTCAACCGAACGAAACTGCCAGATATGAAAAAAATTAAGCTTGTACACAAGACACAAGAACAGTATACAATATCTATATGCGTCTGTTAGAGTACATATATCAAAATAGATAAATAGATATACACATAATAACAACAAAAACAACAACCGCAAGAGTAATATCATCGTTAATAATAATGAAACTATATTTGCCGCAAGACCTCAATACATGAAAGAAGCATTGCGAAAAGAGAAAAAAAAACGTGTGGACTTTAAATTGATATATATATATATAT
>NW_026428413.1:0-219 GCF_001194135.2 Octopus bimaculoides
GGTGGTCAGGCATAGAACACGAGGGAGAAAAATATTCTTTGGGATTTTGGTTAACATAATTTAATGAAGCAGCAAATGCTGATAATAGTGAAATAGAATTGAAAAATCTTAGAATTTTCGGTCAGCCAGTCCGTGACAGATTTAGAAAGATGAGTTACGATGTGATAAACTTGAATAAATAGATATGTGATGATTAACGGATATGCATGAACTTAAGAC
>NW_026428414.1:0-223 GCF_001194135.2 Octopus bimaculoides
GACATACTCATATGTATGTGCGTGCCTTTATGTGTGTGTATGCATATATATGCATACAGCCACATATGTATGTAAGTGTTAATATGTGTGCATAAATCCGATGTTGACTTTGCCTTTCATCCTTTCGCAGTCGATTCAGTAACCACCAGTTGAGCATTGGGGTTGATGTAATCAAGACATTTTAAATTGTTAGAACGATTCCACCAAAAATGCCTTGGCTGCA
>NW_026428415.1:0-379 GCF_001194135.2 Octopus bimaculoides
TGGATGATCTGAGATGATAACTAGTTGAGTTGACGAATGAAAGTGTGTGTTTTGGGCTGTATGAAAGAAATAACTGACCACGCGCGAACATTTCTCAAATTTTATTATTAGACGTACAGTTAAACTGTGTTAGTCTTCTAGAAATAATAAAAACAATAAAGACATACTAGGAGCGACACACTACCCGGCAAAGTTACTGATACAATAATGATAGGATGGCTCATCATAAATGAAAACAAGCGTGCTATTTCCTGATGAAAGTATAAGGAAAATAAATTATTGCTTGTGATGTAAATAGTAGAAATATATAAAAGAAGTAAGATTAGGAGTTGGGCTCGTCCGGGATTCGAAACAGGGACCTCTCGCACCCAAAGCGAGA
>NW_026428417.1:0-708 GCF_001194135.2 Octopus bimaculoides
GCGGGTTTCCTAGTTTAATTAAGCACATTTTTTTCGCACGTGTGTATTCCATTTTACAATTGGTATATCTAAGCACAATTGGTATATCTAAGCACAGACCTAAACGTTCTAATTTAAAATCCCATTGAGCTTTTAAAAAACAACAAAATACACAAAGAAATAAATGAAAATGTTGCCGTCCATCCTTCCTGAGTCGATAAAATAGTGTGCCAGTGAAGTACTGATGTCAATTTAGTCGACTATACCCACTCCCAAAATCTGTTGGAATGTGTCCATATTAGAAATCAACATAATAAACAATGGATTATAAAACAAACATAAGAAACCATAATTATATTAAAACTCAATTGAACCCTGCTATTCATGTTATATTATGTCTCTGATAATTTGTTTATGTGTCTTTTGTGTTTGCACTTTGCAATACAAACAAGCAAGCAGTCTTTGTTTAAATCTAGACTAATCTACCACAGAACATTTTAGATTTGATTAAAATTAGACAAACAAATATTGATATGAACAAAATATAAGTCGTGGGTTATCAATAATTTATATTCGGGAAATATACAAAGCAACGAACAACAAAAACAAAATAGAACAAAACAAAAACAACGCAACCTGTTACGCGTTCACACAAATTAGCATATACAGCATATATACGTACATACATGAGTGTGTGTGTGTGTGTGTGTGTGTGTGTGTGTGTGTGTG
>NW_026428418.1:0-520 GCF_001194135.2 Octopus bimaculoides
TATATATACACATATATATTTATAAGTATATATGTATGTATACATTCATGTACATGTACAATATATTTGCAGAATAATATTGAATAATATTGAGTTCAATGAATGCCGAAGCATTTACTGCAATCTTAAATTGTTTAGTCTCCTCAGATTAATTTCTCATTTAAACTGAAGTCCACAATATATTGGAGAGAGAGAGAAGCTGGGACACTCAACTACATCGACTCCAATATCCATAATAGCAGACAGTAGAGGCCAGGCTGGCTTAACCAACCTTCAAATGTGAGCAGTTCAGTCTCGATAATAAATCTCTGTAATATTATTCTCCTTGCTAAGACATGTATTCGAAGATGTTATGCAATATTAAATACATTTATTTTGAAACGAACACGAAGGTTATGATAAAAATTATGAAGATAACGAAGCAGATTCGCGTTTCGCTTTTAACAAACTTAACTATGGAATGGAATCGGAGACGTAATCTAAACATCGACATAGCGTAATATATTTTTAGCATTCTCTC
>NW_026428419.1:0-356 GCF_001194135.2 Octopus bimaculoides
TGCACACACATACACACAAACACACAGACACACACACGTACACGTGTACACACGATTCAAATGACGTATCACATATAACTAGTTTCATGAGTGTGGATATACGATAGAAGCTTCTTACAATGAGAGCTGATTAATGGAAAGAAAATCATCTTAGAGACAAACTTGAGCTGTGATATGCATACACACACATACATATATACCGACACATAAATCTATCTATATATATGCATGTGCATGTACATGTATATGTATATATATAGATAGATTTATGTGTATGTATGTATGCATGCATATAGGTATAAATGTATGTGTGTGTGTATGCACATCTCAGCTCAAGTTTGTCTCTAAGATATATA
>NW_026428421.1:0-1909 GCF_001194135.2 Octopus bimaculoides
TTTTGGAAAAAGGAGAAGAGAGAGAAAGAAATGCAAAGAGGGTGGGAAATAGACAGAGAGAGAGAGAGAAGTTTCAGGACAATCAAGGAGACCGACCAATCATAAATTGTCTCTCTGTTCTCCATCGTTCAAAACATTTTCTAAGCATTACCCACTATTCTTATTTTCTTGGCAGTGTGTCATTTTGCTTGTTTTGTTTGCCCTTGTCCATAATTCTATGCGAGAAAGCTTTCTTTTGTGGAAACTACCAATTGGGAAGCATTCAGTCTTATTGTTAAAGGTGCGAAACTGAAATGTACCATTAGTCGATAACTGATGAAGGATTATGGACTTTTTATTTGTCTCACATTTGTTACCTTCAGTATACGTTATGTCATTTGCTTATATATATATGAGAGAGAGAGAGAGAGAGAGAGAGTGTGTGTATGTGTGTGTGAGAGAGAGAGAGAGAGAGAGAGAGAGAGAGAGTTTGTCAGAAAGAAAGAGAGGGAGATTTCTTTTCAATTTGATGTGGTCAATTCATTGAAATTTCATTACAAAGCATTTTTCTTTCTTTTTCATTACCTATCAACATATTTGTAAATAAACACATTTTCTCACAAGGGCTGGTGACCTATCAAAGATGTCAAGTTTGGGAAGTACCATGGAAAAAATAAGAAAAGAGGGGAGGGTGCAGTCATCACTGAAAAATAAAAAAAAGATTTCAAAGTTCAAGTCCTATGAAAATGTATATTCTTTTACACTTGTATAGTCAATTCCCATATTCTGTGTAATTCCATGTTTTGCATGAACAAGCATTAAATATTAGTACAATATTCATAAATTAGGAAAATAAAGTCAGACTATAAAAAAATAATTTGGTACTGTTTATAATTCAATCTATTCCCTATGTATATTTAATCAAACATCATAAATGAGGTTTATATGTATATTGTATATTTAGCTGGAAGCCACTCTGTAGGATATAAATTATATAATAAAGCAAGACCTGCTCAAATATATTTTTTTGAGTATCTTTCATCCTTTTCTAGGATTTACCTTTTTTTTTTCTTGCTTGCTTGGATAAGATAATCCAAAAGAGATTTTTTTCATGAATTACTTTGCAAAGTAGCAACATTAGATATGTTTCCTAATCAGTGGTAAAATGGTTCTTGTATTCTTTCTCGAGTATATCGGATTTCCCAGTGTCAAAGACACTACTTTTTCCCTAAAATAAGTCTCAAAAATCTATCATGCATCCTGAAGGCTGAAGGTTGCATTTTTCATAGGCACATCCTAGTGGAAAATTATCTATGCTAGACAGTAATCTGAATCCCTGTATATGACCACTCAGTGAATTGTATAAATTATACTTTGTTAAAGTAGGCAAATAAACAAAAGTATCATAAAAAAATTTAACAATATACACAATCACAAAACTTCATTCCCATATGGGCAGTGTATGTTAGACAAGGCAACTGACAAGTGATATTTTACATGTGTATCTATATTGACAGTATTGTCGCTCTCTTCAACAACCTGACTTTAAAGAAACATTATTGATGGAAGAAGTCTAACTGCGGTATGTTAAAAGGCTTTACAAGCAAATATTAATAACAATACTATCATAATCACTTACTCACTTTCTGTGATGAAACGTGTTGCATTCAGTCATCATTTATTCACTCTCTGTGATGAAACATGTGTTCAGACAGCAACATAGGCTTCCTCCTTGATCTCCGAAAGCCATAGTCTTAACCAGTTCAAACCTGGACCTGCTGACATTTGGAGTGATTCACAACTTCAGAAGATTTTACTTATATTTTCATTCATTTATACGCAATTAACACTTTTAATATGTATTATTATTTACGTTCATTTATTTATGTACTAGCAGAAATACCCGGCGTTGCCCGGGTTAAAGAGAATA
>NW_026428422.1:0-639 GCF_001194135.2 Octopus bimaculoides
ATATATATATATATAGTAGTATTTTAGGTTAAAGTGATATTACTAAGGGGAAGTTCTTTTTAATATGCTGCATATGAAAGATAAGTTATTTCAAATATATTTTTTAAAAAACAGTATATAATAATACATGTATTTGTTTAATTAGGGGAATCATTTGTATATTTACTAAACCATGCGGGTAATATATTTGTTAAAGTTATATGGTGTAAGTTATTCGGACCAAATTCAAATAAGGGACAAAAGACCAAATTGACCGTAGAAGTTGTTTCACTAAGTTGTTATTTATCACTAAAATTATGCTTAAAATGTATTCTTCGTTAAAATGCATTAATTGTCATTCTCCATGCAACAGTGTTTAGTTACTAAATTAATGAAGCAACACACTATATATCCTTATATATATCCTCTTTTATATATATATATATATATATATACCTACATATTACTAAATTGCTGTTATTTATCGCTAAAATTATGTTTAAAATCTATTTTATATGATAAAAATGCCTCAAATGCAAGACTCTGTCTAATAGTGTTGAGTCACTTAGTAAACCCATGAGTCTTTCAGTCCTTTAAAATATTTATCCGTCTATTTATTCAGTTAATTACTTTCAATGGTAAATTTAAGAGATGTGGGGG
>NW_026428423.1:0-414 GCF_001194135.2 Octopus bimaculoides
TATACATGGATACATACATATATAAGCATATATAATATATATTTTACACCCATACAATATATATACATATATACACATATCTCTCTTTCTCTCTCTGTATATATATGTATATAAATACATACATACATACATGAATACATACCTTTTCAATATTTCTAGCACAGGTCTTCTTGGATTCCAAAATTCTCATCAGGGTTGTGTATGAAAATAAATATAAAAAAACTAAAGTACCAAATTTGTTAATGCGATATCCCTTTATTAAATTAAAGTTTCACTAAGATGTTATTAAAATACCCCTTAATTAGATTATTCATTCAGTAATATATTGTTAAAATCTTGTGAATTATGTTTCTATGGGAACTATTGATGCTGTTCTACAAAAGTCAGTATTTGTATGGAAACTTGGAAAGTGGT
>NW_026428424.1:0-355 GCF_001194135.2 Octopus bimaculoides
AATGTAGAAAATGTATGGGAGAAGGAGAGTCTTTCATATGTTGAACCAACTGAAGGACCAGCCATCAGATTTGACAGCAGTATAATAGACAAGGCAATTAAAGATATGAAATCAGGGAAAGCCCCTGGACTTTCAGGAATCACTGCTGAGATGATTAAGATATCTGGTGGTGTAGGATACAGCCTAGTGAGTCATAGTTAATCAGGTTATTCAGGAAAGTGTCCTCCCCAATGGCTAGGGTAGTAGTATTATAGTCAGCTGCTACAAGAGTAAAGGTGATGCCTTATAAACAACTACAGACATATCAAATTGCTGGACCAGCTCATGAAAGTTAGAGTTATAACTCAATTGATTA
>NW_026428425.1:0-280 GCF_001194135.2 Octopus bimaculoides
TGATGATGATGATGATGATTACCGTTCATTCACATTATTGCAAACCAAAATGTCTATATATAATATAAGCCAACCCTTAAAAGAGCTTGTCATAAAAAAAGAAACCAAAAAAATCGAAAAACTTCTTTATTAAAGAAGAATTTGTATGTTGAGAATATTTCTTTGGATTCCTTTTGCATGGTTCCAGGGAAATGGAAAAAGGAAGGAAAAATCCAGGAAATGGAATGGTGGATCTTCACCATACTCATCATCATCATCATCATCATCTGCAGCATTATCA
>NW_026428426.1:0-316 GCF_001194135.2 Octopus bimaculoides
GTGTTTTCGTTATGTATTTGTCTGAATATTTTTTTATTATACCTAAGGCAACTATTATGAGAGGAATTGTTTCTGTTTTTAGATTCCACATTCGAGTTACCTCTATTTCCAGGTCTTTGTATTTTGAAAGTTTCTCCATTTCTTTTAGGGAACCGTTGTCATCTCCTGGTATTGATACATCAATTAAAAAGCATTTTTTTCCTTCATTATCTTTGAGAACTATATCTGGTCTATTGGCCTTAATTTCTCTATCTGCGTGTATTGACTATTATTATTACTATTTTATGTTTGACTTTTGTTTTGCATTTGTACAAGT
>NW_026428427.1:0-322 GCF_001194135.2 Octopus bimaculoides
TATATATATATATATATATACACACACACACGTTACTCTTTCGTAAAATACCATCTACCCTGAAATAATTGGAGCTGAAACAGAAAGCAGCTAATGACCATCAAGAAGCGAATGTAATGAACCCGAAAATTTTGGCATGGAGTCTATATTATCTCTGTTGGACAGCGTATCTGCTTTCCTACTTCACTCTTGAACGGAATGCTATATATACATATATATACACGCTTATATATAAGTGTATATTTTGGGATATATATGAATATATATACACACATACACAAACACATATATATACATGTGTCTGTTAATATATATATATATA
>NW_026428428.1:0-578 GCF_001194135.2 Octopus bimaculoides
TAAGCTCTACAGGCATGGATCGAGAAACACGGGGCCGACCTGTCCGAGATATGGGCAGGGCGACGAAACCGTTCTGCATGCACTCGTACAGTGTCCGACCATTTCCGAGCTGTGGGCTTACGTCGAACAACTGCTATCGTGTGTGGGACGAGTCGGTCTATCAGCCGAGTCTATCGTGAATATTGTCGCGCCTCCTTCCTTTAAACGGGAAGGAAGAGCTATTTTCATCGTACTTGTGGCTATGGTGAAAGAATGTGTATGGTGGATGCGTCTGAAAGGTCTAGAGACAAAGACTTTCCTCTCTGGGCAATCTCTGATCAACTTCTTCAAGTATCACCTGAAGAGGAAATTGTGAGTAGAAAGGGAAGTCTTGTCTAGTGAATGCTACAAAAAAAAAAAAAGATGGGTGAATGTAGCAAGAATGGCACGTGTGAATATAACCCTATAAAGGAGTAAAAAACATCAAGAAAAAAAACAAAAAGGCAAAAGAGAGTCACTTACTGTTATAGTATCTTCAGTAACAATGACAATATTGACCAAGGTTACCGTGGTCATTTCCGTAGGCTTTTCTTTCCACG
>NW_026428429.1:0-578 GCF_001194135.2 Octopus bimaculoides
CTACTACCACTACTACTACTACTACTACTACTACTACTACTACTACTGTTACCTCTACTTATGTCCCGGCTAGTCGATTATATCGATACCAGGGCTCAATTGGTGCTTATAGTATTGGTCTCTTTTGCCTAAGCGCTAGGTTAATGGGACGTAAACACACCAATACCGGTTCTCAAGCCGTGTGGAGGACAAGCACAGACACGAATATACACACACTCAGATATATATATATTTACGTGTGTGTGTATGTGTGCGTGCGAGATGTTTCTATGTGGCCTGCTCGTTTGTTGCACCTTGTTTACCATTTTGTCCATGTTCTTTTGCCATGTCATGTACCCAGTAATGTATCTATATGTACATGTGGATGAAGGTATATACATACATGTACATATATATGCATATACTCATATATTGTTTGTATCACGACAGAACGCACGCGTTAACCTTTATACAGTAAGTTTTAACTATTTTTCTAACGCGACTCTCTCTATTTCTATCTCCCCCTCTCATTCTTCCCTCTACTGTTCTTCGCCTCTCCCTGTCACTACTATATCTCTCTCTATCTCTCTCTCTATCTC
>NW_026428429.1:1440-2446 GCF_001194135.2 Octopus bimaculoides
ATATATATATATATATATATATATATATAACTAGCAGAGATACCCGGCGTTGCTCGTGTCACATGGAATTGAAGAATTAGACTTTTATATTTTCTCTAATGAACTGGAATATCTATGATTCGAATTTAATCAAATTGGTGATTACTAATTCTAATGGGGGTTCTTTCTCTCTTTACATCCTATCAAAAATTCTAATCATGACATATTTATCCCATACTACTCATCTTTATGCCCAGATTCCAAAATCCAAATCTTATAAAACCCATTCAAGGGTTGCACATGGAGCACATGGAGCTCTAAAATGTGGGAGTTAAGGCCCCTACTGGGAAAGGTGTCTTAAAGTCAACCAGAGAAGTTGAATTGTTAGGAGTCTTTTTTAACTAGTGTCTTATGTCTATTGCTCAAATTTCTTTGAAATCGGAAATATATGTATGTTCACTGGGGTTTGTAAAAGAGAGTAAGGCTAGAGGAAACCAAAAGACGAATGATCACAATAAGCAGTCAGCTACCCTACCCAAGTCGTTACCACTCCCCAATGTAGGATTCCTCACTATACAGGTGACCAGCACAGCCGTAACATGCATTACGGATCTATAGCACTTGGAAGGGTGTGACCCAACTCAAATAAACATTAGCAATTGTGTAACGTGAGGGCTAAAGGGAAATAGAAGTGGCACTATGCCGATAGGTAACAGAACAGAATAAATTTGCAATCTATAAATCTCTTTGAATGACCAATCACTTATCTGGAAAGGCCCTGAAATCAATGTTACCATCTGGGGACTATCTCTGACCCAGTGATAATAAAATTACTCAAAGGGGGTCAAAAACCAAATAAATTTACTCAACACTTTGCAACTGAATCAGTGGAGGCAAAGATGCCTCTACTTTACTTGACAATTTGTGCACCACATTACAGAAATCACAATCTAAGTGTATCTCAAAGCAAAGTCTTGCACTGTTGTACCATTGAATTACAAATAACGCTCATCTTTTATGCTCGGGT
>NW_026428430.1:0-261 GCF_001194135.2 Octopus bimaculoides
TGAATTATACAAAATATTCTATAATTATATACATAATTATAGAATATTTTATAAACATACACACACACACATACATATATATACATCTATATATACAATATACATGCATATATATATGCACATATATATAAATACATACACATCTATATATACATATACATGTACATATATATATATATATGTACACATCTATATATACATATACAGATACATATATATATACATATATATATATATATATGGGAGAATATACAAATAATA
>NW_026428431.1:0-513 GCF_001194135.2 Octopus bimaculoides
ATATATATATATATATATATACACACACACACAAAAATACATATGTATGCATACGGACAGGCCCACACACACACGCGCACAAACACAAACACACACACACACATATATATGTATATATTTCAATTACACATACCGATTGGTTTCAAATAAATGTTTTCATTCAAACAAGATGGTATCTTCTCGCACATCAGAATATTTATCGAAACAAAAATAAAAGTCCACAAAAAGCACTCAACACCATTACTCTCCATGCCCAAATAATGTAAAACCAAATATGGAAATAGTTTATTTATTTGTTAATTATTTCTTTTATTATTTTTAGAATTATCAAAAGTACAATCGTCTGAAGAATTACCATAATGGGAAGCAGTAGACCACATTTAATTTACGTTAACTACAGAAACAGAATACTTTAGAAACATATATATACACACACACACACACTCATACACATGTGAGATATTTATGTATGTGTGTATATATATATATGTATATATATATATATGTATATAT
>NW_026428432.1:0-465 GCF_001194135.2 Octopus bimaculoides
CACAACAAGGGTTCCTGTTGTTCCGATCAACAGAACAGCCTGCTCTTGAAATTTACGTGCAAGTGGCTCAGGACTCCACAAAACGCGTACTCTTAACATAGTCCTCAGGAAAATTCAGCGTGAAACAGAATGTGACAGGGCCGGTCCTTTGAATTGCAGGTGTAACTCATTTGCGCCAGCTGAGCGGACTGGAGTAACGTGAAATAATGTGTTTGCTCAAATCCAAACTTATGATCATGGGCCGAATGACCTAACCACTAAGCCATGCACCTATACAAAATATGAGATGCTAATAACACTTAGTTTTCATAAGCGGTCACTTAACGTTGCTCAATTTCGGTGTTCGGACTAGAACTCCCCACACACGTATATACAAACAGATATACGGTTCCGCTAGCACACACATACATACAAACATGTATGTATATCTATATCTATCTATCTATCTATCGATATATATATATA
>NW_026428433.1:0-617 GCF_001194135.2 Octopus bimaculoides
TATGCATGCATGTATAAATGTATGTATGTATTATGTATAGGCACGCATGTGCGTGTAGGCGTATATATGGGTGAAAGTTGCTAACAGTAGTATGTATGTGCCCGCGTTTGCTTGCACGTGTGACTGCATGTTGTTTATATGTCGTGTCGCCACATATTAATCCTAATCTAGCATACATACGAACAAAGTCATTCCAGACCAGACCTTCCCGTATAAAATTAAATGCATTATATTTTGAGCTGCTTTTTAATTTATTTTGTTTTTCTTTCCGTTAAAGAAAGTGAAAATATGATTTGAAGAATGTTTTCTGTACTTTGTAGCAGAGAAGACATAAAGTAAAACCTCCCTTGTTGGCACGTGTTTGAGTAGGTAGTCGATGAGTGTGTGTGTGTGTGTGTGTGTGTGTGTGTGTGTGTGTGTGCGTGTGCGCTCGTGAGTTTGTGTGAGTGCCTATGTGTACTAATTGTTTTGCACCTTAACAGTTATAAGCATACACACACATACACACACACACACACACATACACAGAGCTACAAATAGACATCCTAGTGCATACACACATACACACGAACTAATATGTGCTTTCACGCATTCGCACTTCCATAAACTCTGATTTT
>NW_026428434.1:0-388 GCF_001194135.2 Octopus bimaculoides
ATATGACTGGATGTTTTATGTCAAGTTATAATAATACTTTATGGAGAGTGCATATTTATTATTCTTTAACAATAATAGCGTTGACAGTGACTTCGAAGTCTTGACCTTTTTAACCTCCTCGAGACAATCTGGTGGAAACTACGCAGGCCGAGACATCTAGTCTCTATCAACACTATTCTTGTTAAAAAAGAATTAATGTGAGCGTATGTGTATCTTTGTGTGTGCGCGCGTGTGTCGTTGGGTGTGCCTATGTGTGAACTATAATATAGAAATGACTGCACTGTATTTCATGATGAAATAGTATAATTATATTTATTCATTTCATTGATAGAAACGCTTAAAATATTCGTAGTTGCTTGCAATATTGTATTTAAAAGATATTTTCATA
>NW_026428435.1:0-284 GCF_001194135.2 Octopus bimaculoides
AGCCTGGGCAAAGTTCAGAGAGCTCCTACCTCTGCTGGTGACAAAGGGCCACTCGCTCAGAGTAAAAAGCAGGCTGTATGATGCATGTGTACGAACAGCCATGCTACATGGCAGTGAAACATGGGCCGTGACCACTGACGACATACGTAAGCTCGCAAGGAATGAAGCCAGTATGCTCCGATGGATGTGTAATGTCAGCATGCATACTCAACACAGTGTAAGTATCTTGAGAGAAAAGTTGGGATCTTTTTTAAAACGGGGGCCACATTTTTCATTAACGAAAC
>NW_026428436.1:0-390 GCF_001194135.2 Octopus bimaculoides
AGAGAGAGAGAGAGAGAGAGAGAGAGAGAGAAAGAAAGATAAAGAGAGAGAGAAAGAGGTTACACAGAAAAAAATTGTACTGACCCCCGAATGGGAAGACAAAAAAATGTTGTTTATCATACAGCTTTGCAATAAGTTCCGAGTCAACAAATTATATCATTGTGTTGATGAAAATTGTTCATTGCTTGAAAGATATTGGCCAAGTTTAATAAAAATTTAAGATGTACTCAATGCATGTGAAGTGTCATCGTTGGGCTCAAAGCCCAATGAAGAGGCCTCCACAGGAGCTAGCTAAAAAACCACCTGATAGGGCGGCTTTTAAGCTAGTATATAGGCGCAAGAGTGGCTGTGTGGTAAGTAGCACCTTGGGCAAGTGTCTTCTACTATAGC
>NW_026428437.1:0-335 GCF_001194135.2 Octopus bimaculoides
GAGGCTTTGGTCTTGTGCAGCAATTAAAAATCCTTCAGTCTCTGTTTTGATTCCTGAGCTTCTCAACCATTGCTAGGATTCTTCTCTGTCTATTTCTTTTGTATTTAGTTTAGCCCAGTATTTGCCATGAAGGGGCTTTTCTTGCCATCGTTTTATCATGGTCCGTTGCTGTTCTAGTTTTAGTTTGGATTTCATCTGTTTTATAGCTTTTGTTGTTTCTTCTTCTTTTTCATATTTGTTAGGTAGTATGATTTCTTGTTTGTATTTGTCAGGTTTCTTAAATACTGAAAACAGTTTTCTCTTTTGCTCGTGTTTTGTGGCTATTTGTATTAGTT
>NW_026428438.1:0-337 GCF_001194135.2 Octopus bimaculoides
CACACACACACACACACAGAGTTTAGGAAAGGATAAATGTAGCATGCAGACTAGAAGAAAAATAGAATAAGAGAATGCCAGATTGAGAAGGAGAGAGAGTCTCATAAGGTGGTTGATTAAAAGGAGAGAAGCAGAGTGTGATATGAGATGTGAGAGACTGAATACAGATAGAATAAGAGAACACATACAATGTTGTCGTGAGAAGTAGGTTTGTTATGTCTCCTTGTTTAACGTGGAAATAATTAGAAGTGAAAATATAACGGCCATTGAGCAAATAGCAATAATAATGTTGTTTAAGAACAGTTATGTCCAGCAGGATATGATGGTGCCATTCTCA
>NW_026428439.1:0-256 GCF_001194135.2 Octopus bimaculoides
AGAAGGTGACATTATCTCACAATTAAAGATTCTAAAAAACCGATATGTCATTGTAGAAGAGGACAGGTATATCGTCTGAAAGAAAGAGGACAGTCAGTGGCACGTGTGTTCAGCTCGATAGATTTAATCAGCATGGCATTTCTCATACCTTATCTACAGTAAGCAAAGGACTAAGACTTCTACAAAACAGAGTAAAAAACATTCACGGCCAAGATAATTTGCATAATTTGAGCAAAAATTAACTCTGGAATATTGG
>NW_026428440.1:0-322 GCF_001194135.2 Octopus bimaculoides
AACAAACCAAAGAAACCACAACTTTCAAACATATTTACCCAATGTACAACTATAATGATAAATAATTTCCATAAGTAAATTACAACCCCTCTTAAATACATAACTAAACAGTGACAACTCTATTAAGTCATACAAAAATTATAATCCGTACCGTCTTCCGTAGTGTAATATTAAAGTAAAAGCTTAATAACCACATTATTTCAATCAATCACTATATAGGCTGGATTAAACACTAACTTTACTAAAACTACAGCAAGAAACATTTAAACCAATGTATCGGTATTAATAGTAAACTGCAATAACTAAATTATATGCTAAATTG
>NW_026428441.1:0-431 GCF_001194135.2 Octopus bimaculoides
GTGGATCCTTCACCATAACATTAAACACCACCGATCATGGATCGGGTGAGGAGGATGACCTGTTCAACAACCAAGAGAAGGACATCATCCAAGGAAGATCATGTTGAGTGTATGGTGGGATACTGAGGGAATTGTCCATTACAAACTGTTAGACAACAATCAAACAATTACTGCTCATCTCTACTGTGGTCAACGTCATCATTTGAAAGCAGCTTTGAACAGAAAGTGACCCTGCTTAGTCGACAGAAACGGTGTCATCTTCCACCATGATAATGCCCGTCCTCACACAGTTCGACTGACCAAAGATCTCTTGGAAGAGCTTGGTTGGGAAATATTGCTTCATCGTCTGTATTCTCCAGACCTTGCTGCTTCTGATTATTGCTTGTTTCGGGGGCTACAGAACCATTTGAATGGTCTTAGGTTGACATCAA
>NW_026428442.1:0-949 GCF_001194135.2 Octopus bimaculoides
ATATATATATATATAAATAAATTAATGGAGTTAAATGCAGGTGTTGTTCAAATTCTTTTACTTCCAACACATGTTTTGAAGATATCACTGGTATTATTCCAAAGGAATGTAAAACAATGTAATCTTCTCTTCAGGGAAATGAAGAAATGAAACTCGTGAATAAGATATTTTAACAGAAAATGATGGATATGTATAGTGATTAACTGAATGCTATTAAGTTTGTTTTAAAAAAACGTTTGAGGGTATAACGTCAAAGGTAGCCTATAGAAAGAGAAGGGGTAAAGGAAAGAAAAAAACAAATAAATGAGAAGTATATAACGATATGTATATTAAATAGAATCCTATAGTTTTGGAAAAAGATATATCTAGTGAATGTGAAATGTAAGAAGAAAATTTATGTTTAAATTATATATAATGATAGATATCACTTATATGAACTAAAGGTGTGTTTCTGCCAATGTTTACATCGGTATGCATGCTCTATAACCATGTTTACAAGGGGGTTTTTAGAAAAAAGAGTAAAATATAGTTCAGAATTACAGAGAAGATAGAATTCCTTGCCTTTATCATAAGGTATCGATATTGAGAGAATCAACCAATCTAAATGAAATTGTTTATTGTGGTCTTTTAGATACCAAATTAATTTACTAAGCCCTGTACTGTTACGTTTATTCCTATCCCTAAATGTAGAGTTATGATTAGAAATTCTTTTAGATAATTGAGAAGATAAGCTGCCTATATAAAAAAAATACTTCATTACCAGAAGTAATCTTACACTGGTATATAGTGCCCTTGTGTATATATGTACATATCTAATATTGTATGTATATATTTTATTAATTTGCCTGTACGGCTGATAATTCGCTTGCCACTTGTGACGGTATTTTAATAATACCATCCCTATATTTATTTATACATATGTGTGTGTGTATATATATATATATATATA
>NW_026428443.1:0-228 GCF_001194135.2 Octopus bimaculoides
TATATAATTCAAAAAACGGTGAAAAAGACAAGAAAAAACAACATCATGAGGACGTAGCACGTGTAAAGTATTAATAAGGCGCTCAGAGAAAGAGAAAAGTGGTTGTTTTACGTTTCGAGCACAGCTCTTCTTCGGAAACGGGAAACACAGGAAAGTCTAAAAGAAAAGGAAGAAAGAGGAACCATACATACATACATACATACATACATACATACATACATACATACA
>NW_026428445.1:0-469 GCF_001194135.2 Octopus bimaculoides
GTTTGTATATTTTAATATTTTAATCTAATCTACAATACATTTGAATAGGTTCAATCTCTAATTATCACCAGGTATCATGTTTGTTGATGTCTGTAGTGTATCAAACTGGAATGTATTTGAATTATAAGTCATTTGAAGACCTTCATCCATCAATAATCTTTAGAGAATGTTGAAGGTTTTTATTATCATTGCTGGTGCACATGAATGTTTTATATTCAGAATCAATGTTCTTGATAATTGGTCACAACCACTTTACTCAGATGTCAAGAACCTTTCTTACAATCCTTGCTCTTCCCAATACAGAAGATTTCAGAATTGATGCAATTCTTGTAGTTACACAAAACTCAATAAGAGACAACTAAGATTATTAGTTGTTCTAAATTGATATCTTTATTGTTCCTTAAATTTGTCCCACCTTACTTCTCCTTGCCTGGCTGACTGAGGTAGCCAAGTACCCCTTCTATAATAA
>NW_026428446.1:0-218 GCF_001194135.2 Octopus bimaculoides
ACACACACACACACACACATGCTAACTAAATATACACAGGCATGTATATATAAATATGTGTACATGTGTGTATATACATATATATATATATGTGTGTGTGTGTGTGTCTGTGTCTGTGTGTACATATATATGTGTGTGTATAGATTGATAGATAGATAGATAGATAGACAGACAGATAGATATGTATGTATGTATGTATGTATGTATGTATGTATGTA
>NW_026428447.1:0-284 GCF_001194135.2 Octopus bimaculoides
AGCATATATTGTACATAAGATATCTTGAATAGAGAGCATGTAGTACATATATTGTACACAGTACATAGACTGTATGTAGTATACATTTACTGCTGATAGACTGAATGTGTACTAAGAATTCAATTAATCGACTAAGGAGAAGAAGATATTAACTTATCATTTCAATACAGCCAATCAAGACAATACAAAACTATGAATATGTTTCGGTCATATATGTGTGTATAAGTGTATGTATGTACGTATATATGTATGCACGTATGTATGTATGTATGTATGTATGTATG
>NW_026428448.1:0-232 GCF_001194135.2 Octopus bimaculoides
GGCTATAGTAGAAGACACTTGCTCAAGATGCCACGCAGTGGGATTGAACCTGGGACCATGCGGTTTGTAAGCAAGCTACTTACCACACAGCCACTCCTACAAAAACGCGATAGGTGAACCGTGATAAGTGAACTGCAACATGGCGAAGGTATTACTGTATACATTGATAGATATAATCACACACATACACGCACACACACATATACACACGCTGTTACTATCACCGCCACTA
>NW_026428449.1:0-371 GCF_001194135.2 Octopus bimaculoides
ACAGCACAATCCAAATAGAACAATCTTCAAACACACAATACAATTTATAAAATAAGCACCTAATAAAATAAAAGCAATAATTACTTTACAAGATCAATGCCTAATAAAGTAACAAAACTCACATTCCATACACTACACAAGAAATCATCAAACACTGATATATAACATGAAACAACAGGCTGAACTCCGTAGCAAAATAAACTCATGCACAGTTCTGACAGGTTAGAGCTATGCTACTCTATCCCACATAAAAATGAGAACAGAGAAAATGCTACACACATTTCAGAAACACGGAGATGCAACAAACGGTGCAATTGAAACTTGCATGAAACTATCAAAGAAATATCAACAATAGTTTCTAATTAAAGGAC
>NW_026428450.1:0-731 GCF_001194135.2 Octopus bimaculoides
CCGGAACCATGTGGTTGGGAAGCAAGCTACTTACCACACAGCCACTCCAACAATATATATACATGTATATATGTATATACACATCTATATATGTATGATATATATAGTTCAAATTTATAGAAAAAAGAAGACGAAGAGAGATGTATGAACAACGAGCAACTATATTAGTTTGACGCTCGAGAAGAATGGAAAAGTCATTTACGTTTCGAGTCTATGCTCTTCGGCAGAAAGGAATAAGAGAAAATAAACAGAGAAAGAATGAAAAAAAAACACGTGTTGAGTTCAGTGGCCCAACATCATACACACACACACACACATCAATATATGTAGGTATGTGTGTCCGTGTATGTACGTATGTACGTATGTGTGTATGTATTTTCTGAGACCGTTCTGTTTCCAAATAATTTCAGTCGATCTTATCGACCCCAGTTCGTATTTATGTGAAGTAAATATTAATATTGATCTTTATTATATCGATTGGCTAAATTAACTTCTGAGAAACCACCAGGGGTTTGTGGTCGCCGCGTAACAGTCGGTGAATTTTTAAAATCCCAATAAATATAACTAGACGCTTCTGTACAGTATCCTTTCCTTCCTCTCTGTCTGGGAATTTTCTTTCTTTCTCTTTCTTTATAGTGAAAGAAAATATTTATGTGTGTGCGTGCGTATACATACATATGTATAACCATACACACAAACACACACCTATATATATATATATATATATATAT
>NW_026428450.1:1481-2158 GCF_001194135.2 Octopus bimaculoides
ATATATATGTATATATTTATTTATTTATGTATGTATTATATATATATATTGATAGATAAATATATAGATATATATACATGCACATATACATATGTGCGTATATATACATACATATATATGTGTATATATATATACATATATATATATATATATATATACACATATATATTTATGTATATATACATATAAATATGTATACATATATATACATATATACATTTATATATATACATATATGTTTATATACATATATATATATATATGTATATGTATATATATACACACACACACACACACAGAGTTGACATCATAAGAATTTCGTAGCTTTTGGGAGGAGGTGAATATACTAGTTTTGGAAACAGTGAATCTCGAAGCACATAACGCTATAAGTAATAACGTGGAAATACAGGAGGATTTAAATCACAAAAAAGTCGCAGGACGCCCGTGGGACTGGTAGCCACATCTGTATAGGTTGTCTGTATATTTATATAGAAAGATGTTTTGTATATAGATTTCTTTATTAAGTTTTGCAGGGCTGAACACAGAGGGGACAATACAATGTAGAATTTATCTTTTCAAAACTGATCAAGAGAGATCGGTGTATAGAAAGACAGACAGGCAGACAGTTAGCAAACTAGATAGATAGATAGATAGATAGATAGATAGATAGATAGATA
>NW_026428451.1:0-493 GCF_001194135.2 Octopus bimaculoides
ATATATATATCGGGAATTTTACCCGCCCTATATATTATATATATATGCAGTAAGAAGTTTGCTTACCAACCACTGCGTGGCACCTTGGGTAAGTGTCTTCTACTATAGCCTCGGGCCGACCAAACCCTTGTGAGTGGATTTGATAGACGGAAATAACATTTTCTCCTATAGGCACAAGGCCTTAATTATTTTAGGAGAGGTCGAAACCAATAGATCTTGAATATAAATGTTACAAGGGCGAAATACATGCGTTGCAATTATGATGGACATCAGAAAAACATTACACAAGTTTCTTAAAACTCGGAGGTGTACTTGTCAGGCAAATAATTTGATTTGAAATCTCGTGCTGAAGCTAAAACGACTGTACCGTTGAAGCTACATATTAAACATTCAAACGCACACACAAGCACACACAAAGACTATTAACTTCGCTTAGACATTTATCACGTGGTGTCAACTTCTTCGTCGTACGAACTGCCAACTACGACCTGGT
>NW_026428452.1:0-409 GCF_001194135.2 Octopus bimaculoides
TATTTGTTGCTCCATTCTCCATATAAATATAATTATAAACTACGGTTTAAACAATAAATTAACTGCCTCTGGATGCCCTCTACCCAAGACGGTACCCGTACAGGTGATCCCCAGGAGTGCCTCCGGATTTAAACATCCCCTGGTTGCTTGGATGCTTCAGACTACCCCTGAAGGATTGAGGCAACCCTATCATTTACCTATATATATATATATATATACATGTTAGCCGTTTGGCAAAACACACCGATAGAAAAAGTACTAGGTTTACAAATAATAGATCATGGGATCGATTTCTTCGACTAAAAGCAGTGCTCCAGCATCACCGCAGTTACATGTCCGAAAACAATAAGAAACTATGCCATTTTAATCCCGATCAACACCGTGTATCTCTAAGTACATACATATATAT
>NW_026428453.1:0-453 GCF_001194135.2 Octopus bimaculoides
CGAACGTACGTACGAACGTACGAACGTACGAAGGAACGAACGAACGTATTGCGTAGGCAGGAAATAATGAAAGAACGTAAGTTAGAACGTACGTACGAACGGACGTAGATACGAAAGAACGTACCTACGTAAAAACGAAGGAACGTACGTACGAACCAACGTACGTAAGAAGGAACGAACGTACGAAGGAAAGAACGAAAGAACGAACGTATTACGTAGGCAGGAAATAACGAAAGAACCCGAATACCAACGTACGTACGTCAAAACGTAAGAAAGAAGGAATGAACTACGAATGAAAGAACGAACGAACGTACGAAGGAAAGAACGAACGAACGAACGTTTTACGTAGGCAGGAAATAACGAAAGATCGTACGTAAACACGAACGAACATATTACGTAGGCCGGAAATAACGAAAGAACGTAAGTAAGAACGAACGTACGTACGTAACAACG
>NW_026428455.1:0-1203 GCF_001194135.2 Octopus bimaculoides
ACACACACACACACACACACACACACACGCACACACATACACACACGCACGTGTTAATTGTTGCTTATATACATACATCATAGCAAATAATACATATATACATAGGTTCATACATACATCGAGACACACATATCTACCTGCATGTACCCGAAAGACATTATATAGGTCGTGCCAGTGGTCTGAGTCTACGGAGTTTCCATTATGTCCAGGCTCTTATGACAGTTCAACGTCCAGCAATTAAATGACAGTCAACAAGGCTTTTAGAATAAAAAAAAGAAGGTAAAGAAACAGGTTTTAGCTTTTAGTAAATAAACTCATTAAACCTCGGCCTTTAAGATAAAGCATAGAAAAAAGGTGATTATATGTAACAGTTCTTCAATTAATTAAATTACTGAACTATATTGTATATTAAGGGAGACAATTTTATTCTTCTGTGTCTGGACATGAAAATGTGTGAAGTGACGAGGTTGGAAAAAAGCGTGAAACACACCAGTTGGATGCTTGAATTTTTTACTTTATGGAGATACAGAAATAAAAAGAGGTTAATCAGAATGGCGGATAAAATTATGCACACACACACACACACACACACACACACACACACATGCATGATTAAAAATGCACACGTGCTGGCAAAGCAAGATGGTAAAAATGGTACTTGAATACCAAAGGTAGAGTTATATATTGTTTATAAAAGCAAACACAAACAAAAACAAAAGACACAGACTGTCCTGAGAACGGTGACGTGAAACTGTGAATAATAGATTGCGAAGGTTATTTCGACTTTAATATACAGTGCGTAAAAATGCCTGTCATATATGTGTATGTATTCCATATACGTATAACTTTCCATATATCTTTATACATACACACACACATATATATATATATACAAACATACACACATATACATATATACGTATATATACATCTATACATGTATTTATATATATACAAAAAATTATATTTATATATATACATATACATACATATACATACATACATACATACATACATATATATATATATATATATGTGTGTGTGTGTGTGTGTGTGTGTATACTTTAATAGGGAAGAATTCATATATGTAGAAACGTTTTTATGCATAAATATATTTATTCATGAACACAATTTTATGCGTATATACACAATATATATATAAACATTATATACATATACATTCCCATATTCCTATATTCTTAT
>NW_026428456.1:0-243 GCF_001194135.2 Octopus bimaculoides
GCACGTATGTATGTATGTATGCATGTATGTATGCGTGTGTGCTAAAAATGTATATAAGATAGATGTATGTTGGAGTACTGCATGTAAGCAAGCTGCATACTTATTTGTGCTTGTGTATACATGAAGTCAGCATGGATATATAGGTACTTGTGCAAATAATAGAAATATGTTAGTATATATCATGGTGCGTGTATATAGGATGTATATATATGTGTGTATGTATGTGTGTGTATGTATATATAT
>NW_026428457.1:0-348 GCF_001194135.2 Octopus bimaculoides
CACACACACACACATATATATATATATATACATATATATACATACATATAAGTATATATACACATATACATACATACACATATCCATATACATATATACACACATATACACACATACATACACATATATATACACATTTTTCCACGTATACCCATGCATATGTATATACACTTGCACATGCATATGAACAGATGTCCGAATAAGTAAATAGAGCAATAGCAGAACTAAAAATACTAAAACTCAGACCTTAATACCCGATCATAACAATGTTCTGCTATAGGAGAAATAAAAAATGAATTTATCTAAACCAAAAATAAGTATGCTTGCGAACGTGAACACATCTGAACC
>NW_026428458.1:0-290 GCF_001194135.2 Octopus bimaculoides
GCCCTTACAAGATTTGGTGCTTCCCGTTTGACCTAAATCCCCGTCTTGCTCATATAATTCTTGAGTTTCATTTCTTCTGTACCGTTTCAGATATATATTCAGAGAGAATCTTGTACCACCCAACACAACTAAAAGTAGAGTGGAGGAACTTGACTAAATAGAAAACTGTTAGTGACACCTGACAGCGTTGATCGTCCAAATTGGTTACTCTGTTAGTTTAATGTCTTAAGTACGTTGGGGGTAGTACGGAATGCGTTCTGTATGAAATATCAATTCTGCAATAAGGTATT
>NW_026428459.1:0-308 GCF_001194135.2 Octopus bimaculoides
TATACACACATATATATAAAATATCATTATATACACACATATATAAAATATATATCATATTATACACACACATATATAAAATATATACCATTATGCACACATATATATAAAATATATCATATTATACACATATATATATATTATACACACATATATATATTATATTATACACACACATATATATTATACACACACACATATATACATAATATATATTATATACACACATATATATGAAATATTATATTATATATATATACACACACACACACACATATATAGAAAGAGAGGGCTGGTCACGTGGGGAG
>NW_026428460.1:0-229 GCF_001194135.2 Octopus bimaculoides
ATATATATATATATATATATATATATATATATATAATGCCACCCAGCTGGCTAAGCATGCATGCCACTATTCCCCAACCTCGCCAAGAGGATTAGACCAGAGTGAAATGAAGTGTGTCGCTCAAGGACTCAATGTGCAGCCATTCTGGGAATCGAAGCCGCGATCTCGTAATAAATGAATGGAAAACTCTAGCCACTCAGCCGCTCACCTCGAAAGACCCGTACATATA
>NW_026428462.1:0-221 GCF_001194135.2 Octopus bimaculoides
TATATATCAGAAAGTACATATGGATGTTTACATACATGTATGTACGTTTGCATATATGTCTGTATATATGCACGTATGTATGTACGCATGTACGTACGTATGTCTGTATTAGTCTGTCTAACGTCTGTCTGAATGACATTTGTCTAAATATATTTAAAAGAAAAAATCGCGGGAAAAATGTACACCTCGTTTTATGCGCTTCCGTCATATATATATATATA
>NW_026428463.1:0-280 GCF_001194135.2 Octopus bimaculoides
TCGATAAATTAAGTACCAGTTGCATAGTGGGGTCGATCTAATCGACTGGCTCCTCCCCCCAAAATTTCAGGCCTTGTGCCTAGAGTAGAAAAGAATATATACACATATAGCATCTCACACACACATGCAATAAATAAATATATTTACATACATATCAGTGCATAAACGTGTTCACATGTACATACACATACACACGCACATATCTATACACTTACATACCTAAATACATACATACATACATACATACATAAGTACATACATAATGCATACATACATACAT
>NW_026428464.1:0-844 GCF_001194135.2 Octopus bimaculoides
TATATATATATAAACAATCGCAGTGTGGAAGGTGTTCATAAGCCATTTAAAAGCACACAAAAACCGTTAGATTCACTTTGACATTTAAATTTAATTTGCCAATATATTTTCGTCGCTTTGACACTGCGACCTGATCGGACAAAATTTTGTGCAGCATCTGAGAAAGTAAGTTAGTTCATGATATATATGCATGTATGTATGTATGTATATTTGTATGTGCATTCGTGCGTGCATGCGTACATAAATACATACCTATATAGTACGTACATACATACATATGTACGTACGTACATACATACGTACGTACGTACATACATACGTATGTATGCGTGCGTACATACATACATACATATGTACGTACGTACATACATATGTACATACATACGTATGTATGTACGTACGTACATACATACGTATGTATGCGTGCGTACATACATATGTACGTACGTACATACATACGTATGTATGCGTGCGTACATACATACGTACGTACGTACATACATATGTACATACATACGTATGTATGCGTGCGTACATACATACATACATATGTATCTACGTATATATGTACGTACATATGTATGTATGTATATATATATGTGTGTGTATATGTATGTGCGTATGCATATGTGCACATGCGTATGCATGCCTATACACATGTATGTATGTATAAAATAACAATATATGTAAAAAAATAAGCTTAACCCTTGAGCAATCAGATTATTCTCATTTATTCATGTGGTTTCCAATTAATCATCCACTCTCAATCTCCCAGTCTTGAGACTTTGATGCTATTACTCTTTTACTCTTTTGTTTCAGTCATTTGACTGCGGCCATGCTGGAG
>NW_026428465.1:0-700 GCF_001194135.2 Octopus bimaculoides
TAAAAATTTCTTCGTTCGATGAAAGATTTGATATTCTAATCGAAATGGCCATAGGTGTTCTGTGCTTGTATTCAGACCTATACTTGTGATCCACTGTAAATGATGTGTATGGTTTGACTTTACTGATGTTACCTGCGGAATGGTGAAATATGGATTTTACTTTGCCACACATTGGATGTTCTGTTGGTGTTTTTGTCCCGTGCGCTTCGGTATTCCTGTTTCTGAAATTGGATTTTACCTACTAAATTTGCTGTCATGAGGGAAGTAGTTGAACTTTCGTACTATTTCACTTGAACTTCTTTTATTGGCGATTGGCCTCAGCGAATGAACTGGTTTGCTACGTTTCCCTATGTATTATTTTTTCTCTATATTTTTCCTATATTTATATATATTTTTATTCTACTATATTTGTACCCGTCTCTAATATTTTAATCAACTTTTTAATCATAGTTTATTTATTTATATTATTCTATTGTATTTTTAATCGATTTTTATTCTTATGTATAAAAATTTTGACTTCCCTTTGCTAATTTGGTTTTGTGGTCTATGTTGTACTTCTTATATGTGGTCATTGGTGGGCTACGGCTTTTTGGGTTGATGACCTAACGGTTTTATTCTGCAATTAACTTTGTACCTATGCCTCAACTAGCTTGAGCACTTCTTTTACAGCCTTGTATAAATTCTTGGTTTTCTAATACAA
>NW_026428466.1:0-480 GCF_001194135.2 Octopus bimaculoides
ACATACCTACTTTAGTCAAAAAATTAAAACTTAGTTTATGGTCTAATTCTTTACAGGTAGTTGAATGGTTTCGTAACATTAATAACAAGCATAACACCAAATTTATCCAGTTTGACATATCTAACTTTTATTCACCAATTAACCCCATTATATTAAACAAAGCACTTTGGTTTGCTCACAAGAAGGCGGGTATGTCTAGAGAGGAATTTAAAGTTATTACAGCAGCAAAAAATTCTATAATTAAATTCAATAACAAACTATGGATATGTAAGGACACCCCAGAAGGATTTGATGTCCCTATGGGAAGTTCCGATTCAGCACAAATAGCTGATTGAGTCTGCACATACATTCTATATGAATTAGAAGACCAATTCCCAAATGTTAAGGGCGGTCTATACAGAGACGATTGTTTACTCTATTTAGAGAACAGACCAAAAAATACAAAAAGTTAAAAATAGACTAGCTAGGTTTTTCAGTAGA
>NW_026428467.1:0-215 GCF_001194135.2 Octopus bimaculoides
AATTCTTCTCGAACGATGCAGAGAGAGGTGAAACGGACGCACGTACGTTCGAATTCCGTTCGAACGGTGCGGAGGGAGGCTGAACTGACGCACGTACGTTCGAATTCCGCTGGAACGGTGCAGAGGGAGGCCGAACGGTGCAGAGGGAGGCCGAACAGTCGCACATATATTCGAATTCCGCTCCAACAGTGCAGAGGGAGACCTAACGGATGCAC
>NW_026428468.1:0-1004 GCF_001194135.2 Octopus bimaculoides
TGTTTGTTTCCTTTTACACAATATTAAAACAACGGCTAAAACTTTTCTGAGCAACACTCCTACTAACTTTATCTATGAGCCGCCACTAGTCGAAACTGAAAGGGAAGAAGTAAATAGCTACCAAATCTAGGGTTAATGTAGATGAACTTTAGCCTTTTAGGAAATATCTACCGTTCTTCCCTTCATAACAGGGAAGAACGGTACGAAAGTATAAACCAGCAAAAACCGTTTCATGAGGAAACTGGAGACTTAAATAATAGATTGTTTATCATTCTGGCTCTCTTCAAGCGATGAAAGACGTCTCCATATCTAGTCAGGAAATCTAAACTAAAAAGTATAGAATTTGATTATTAAATGTTTCGCTAAACATTTCTGACTTGTCAAACGTCACTACGAGAAGAATCACTTCCAGCCAAAACACTTTTGCTTCAAAGCAACGTTCTTGAGTCATCTTTCAAATTTCAGTTCTTTAAAAACGTACCAACTAACTTCTCTACTAAAACTTATGGGTCAACGAATTTTCTTTAACAACTTCTTCAAAAGAAAGAGTGATTGTTTAAGTTTATTGTTCGTGTAGTAAGCAAAGAAATTCTTGCGCACTCCTGATTTCCTGTAATTCGGATAGACAAAAATGGAAAAGGCGTTGCTCCGAGGATGACGAGGGTAGTGCGCCGGAACAGCCACTCTGATTCACGGGCTCGCATTTGCCGATAGTCTATCTATCTATCTATCTATCTATCTATCTATCTATCTATCTATCTGTTTGTTTGTATGTGTCTGTCTGTCTAACATATATAAACAAATATTTAAATACCATAAAGCCTCATGAATATACATTTATATATGTATATATTATCTATGTATAAAAACATATCTATTTACACGCGCGCGCACACTCTCGCTCTCTCTCTCACACACGGATGGATAGATAGATAGACAGACAGACACACAGATAGACAGGCAGACAGACACACAGACAGACAGGCAGACGGACACACAGACAG
>NW_026428469.1:0-268 GCF_001194135.2 Octopus bimaculoides
AAAAACAACCAACAGAAGACGACCAACTTTCTTTTAAATAAACTTAACCGGAGATCGTTTGTTTACCTCGCTGTCATTTAGCAATTCAGCAACACTGAATGATAGAATTAGTACGACTCTCAATACTGTGCGCAAATTCTTCGAGTTAAACTTGTAGGGCTGTGACCCACCTTCGTCAACATCTAATTACCAAAGCAAAGGAAATATGTTAATAAATAAATATATATATATATATATATATATATAAAGTGAAGTATATTGCCACTTA
>NW_026428470.1:0-494 GCF_001194135.2 Octopus bimaculoides
ATATCTGGCGATGTAAACATGAAAAATAGAACTCAAAATATGATTATATGTATACTTTTTATTGATCTTCAGCAGAAGCAACAGAGTAACTCAAGAGCCAAAAGCTTCGTGCGTTGGCACTTATCAAACTCGATAAGTTTGATAAGTGCCAATGAACGAAACTCACGACTCTTGAGTCACTCTGTTGCCTCTATTAAAGATTAGTAGCGCGAGTGTGTGAGCATGTATGCGTGTATGAATGTCTGTCTGTATGTACGTATGTATACGAATTTTTATAAAAAGCGGCCAGCTGGAATCTGTTCGTACATCACGAATCAGCCCTACCCACCAGAGCCAAAGCTGCATACATACAGACTGAGACAACACGCATAAGAGACAGATGCAGTGAAGTAACCGACAAAGCTACCAACACCAAGTGGTTCCTCAGGAACTACACGAAAGAGACTGGCTACTAGAGCAACAACAGTCTGTGCATGTCACCTTTCTCCTTCTTC
>NW_026428471.1:0-382 GCF_001194135.2 Octopus bimaculoides
TAAACACCAAAAACATCGTCTCTAAGTCTGGTTCATATTCAAATTTCTCCGTCAAAGGGAGAAAACCCCCTCATAATATTATTAATTGATTATAAACAATCACATATTATAATGAAAATCTATATTATATTATCTCTAGAAACTTTAGCAAATAATCACAAATACAAATACAACTGCTATTGGTAAATTATACATTGATATGGCCTGCCTTAAGACCTAATATTATACTATAATATACTATAATATACTATAATACCCGATCATACAGCAATTTATAACTCATTTAAACCAGAGAAACGTGTGTTTCGGATAATGGGTAGATCTGAGAGCAATATGTGTTAGTTTATTTATCAACTTACCCTTAGAGAATAATATAAAATAT
>NW_026428472.1:0-211 GCF_001194135.2 Octopus bimaculoides
TGTATGTATGTATGTATGTATGTATGTATATGTGCACACACACATATACCCACAGGCATATATAGATATATAAATAAATAGACAGATGTACGTATATGTGAAGATATAAATGTATATTTGCGTGTATATGTGTAAGAGTGTGTGTATGTACTGAGAGAGAGAGAGAGAAAGAAAGAGAGACAGATAGACAGACATACAGACACACAGACAG
>NW_026428472.1:221-435 GCF_001194135.2 Octopus bimaculoides
AGAGAGACAGATAGACAGACATACAGACACACAGACAGATACATAGGTAAGTAGGTAGGTAGGTAGGTAGGTAGGTAGGTAGGTAGGTTGGTAAGTCGACAGGTAGGTATTTATGTGTGCATGTAATTCCAGATACACTCACATGCACACACATTAACAACACTCCCTGTCTTTCTTTCTTTCAATCTCTCAACCTCTCGCTAACACACACACA
>NW_026428473.1:0-258 GCF_001194135.2 Octopus bimaculoides
GGGCAATGCGGAAACTAGCGATAGACGAGTGGTTAATAAGAGCTGTACAGGCCCTGTACATGGATGCTGTCAGTAAAGTGAGAGTCGGCAACGAGTATAGTGAACAATTCCGGGTAGAAGTAGGGGTTCACCAAGGATCAGTCCTCATCCCCCTCTTATTCATCATAGTCCCTCAGGCAACAACAGAGGAATTCAAGACAAGCCACCCCTGGAGCTCCTCTATACTGATGACCTTGCTCTTATAGCCGAATCACTTCC
>NW_026428474.1:0-233 GCF_001194135.2 Octopus bimaculoides
AAAAAAAAAAGGGAAAAAAAGAAAAGAAAAGAAAGAAGGAATTTTTAAAATGAGGAAATTTTTTTTAAATGTGACTGCTTTAGTTAGAAATCAAGAAAGAGAAGAAAAATAACTTAGGAAAATTAATAGCTATATTTCTCTGTAATTTAAATATGTTATTTCCATGTAAGAATGTGTGTGTGAGTGTGTATACATATATATATGTGTGTGTGTGTGTATATATATATATATAT
>NW_026428475.1:0-483 GCF_001194135.2 Octopus bimaculoides
CCATGCTAGCATGGAAAGCGGACGTTAAACGAAGATGATGATGAGATGATTTGATTAATAAATTCAAAAAGGGATAACAATCTTTTACAAGAATTTTATCAGGAAGCCAGTGTGTAAAAAAATTCATAAGGAAAATTTCTATTCCCAAGAATATAATTACTCGTTTATATTTATATAAGGGGCATTACTACAGAATAATGCCACACACTGGACTTCCCAAAATAAACACATTTAGTACCGAATGTGAGGAAAACAACCAGAAGAAGAAGACCAACTTTCTTTTAAATAACTCAACTATGTATCGACCGATTTCGCAATTACTAGAATGAATCTAGACTCCACTCATCAGCATAGTATTGTTCAAGAAAACATATATAAATAAACACAATTCTCACCTTACCAAAAACGAACACTCTACGGATCTGACCAAGCAAAGGGAATGGAGTTTATCTGTATATATCTTCATCAAAGAAGCGGGAATAC
>NW_026428476.1:0-753 GCF_001194135.2 Octopus bimaculoides
ACCTAAAATTGCTACTAAAAGTCACCCTGATGTAAAAAGACGTTCCAGTATTGAATTTAGACGGGAATCTCTGGATGAAATCGATTTTGGTACAACTCTCCCGGCTACCCGAAAAAAGCGCCGTTCTTCATTCCTCTTGTCTGCTACAGGTCTTGATAAAAACCTTCACCAACAACTGGATATTTTAGATCCATCAGTTATTAAAGATTCTTGTGCAGAAGAAGTTAATTTGGAAAATGCAGCTGTAATGGATTCAAATACATCAGTGAACAGAAATAGTTCTGAATCTTCTGACAGGGATAAAGTAGTTAAAAATAACTCTAACCATATTCCTTGTACTGATGCATCAATGTCAAATGGTAAAACTGCAGAAACAGCCTTAGTAGTTAATGATGCTGATAATGGTTTAAATAATGCCATACCTAACACTACAATAAATGGAGAAGTTGACATGGAATTGACTGAAATAATAAATAACACTGATGTAATGCATGAGTCATCACAAAATTTACCAACTGGTAATGATGTTCATCCATCTGATATAAATCTGGAGAAACAAAAAGATATGACTGTTGCTAAAGAAACTTTTGTTAAACCAGCAATAGTACCTAAGAAAGTAAAACCAAAAGGCAACAAAAAATCGTCAAAAAGCTCAAAGGATAAAAAGGAAGATGAAGGAGGTGTGTATTTCATTTTTCTAATTTGTTTCACTGCCTTTCTATAATAAAACGAAGGTATGCTAAATATAAAAAT
>NW_026428477.1:0-215 GCF_001194135.2 Octopus bimaculoides
TTACAACATGTATGGAAGTTACGTTGGTCAACTATATGTTGTATTTGTCACTAATCAATCTTCAACTGAAGAAATAGTCTGGACAAAGAAAGGAAATAAAGGAAGATACTGGCGCAAAGCATGTTTGCATATTGAAAATGACATAAATGAAATCATATTTGTAGCTGTAAGAGGAAATTCGTACCAAGGAGACATTGCAATAGACAATGTAGTAG
>NW_026428478.1:0-358 GCF_001194135.2 Octopus bimaculoides
TAATTTATCGACCTCGAAAGGATGAAAGGCAAAGTCGACCGCGGCGGAATACGAACTCAGAAAGCAAAGACAGACGAAATACCGCTAAGTATTTCGCCCGGCGTGCTAATGTTTCTGCCAGCTCGCCGTCATAATATTGTGATTGGTTAGTTAGAAATACATAGAAATTAATGCGTACATATACACAAATATATCTGCATATATATATATATCCTATTTTCTTTACCGTATATTAAAGTATACACACACACACACACACACACATGTGTTTGTGTGTGTGTGTATACTTTAATATACGGTAAAGAAAATAGGATATGCGAGAAAGCATGCATTGGTATTTCATCCACTATTATACAGC
>NW_026428479.1:0-209 GCF_001194135.2 Octopus bimaculoides
AAATAAACTAGCAAAAAATTATTGGATAATTCCAGATCCCGGATTTCTGGTTTGCATAAGAAATGATTTGCCTCATCACACAAATACACACAAAATAGTACATAAATACAAATATATATATACACAACATACGAATACTTACATATACGCACGCATACGCACATATATATGCACGTATGCACACGACCAGTTTAAATTGCCCGCCTAAA
>NW_026428480.1:0-376 GCF_001194135.2 Octopus bimaculoides
CGTGAAATTTATGTGCAAGTGGCTGAGCACTCCACAGACACGTGTACCCTAAACGAAGTTGTTGGAGAGATTCAGTGTGACAAGGCTGACCCTTTGAATTACAGGCACAATAGAAACAGGAAGTAAGAGTGAGAGAAAGTTGTGGTGGAAGAGTACAGCAGGGTTCGCCACCATCCCCTACTGGAGCCTCATGGAGCTTTAGGTGTTTTCGCTCAATAAACACCACAACGCTCGGTCTGGGAATCGAAACTGCGATCCTATGACCGCCAGTCCGCTGCCCTGACCACTGGGCCATTGCGCCTCCACACATGAACATGTAATCAGCGGTCTTTCACATTAACATCCTAGCCTCTGAGCTTCATAGAAATTACTTCAC
>NW_026428481.1:0-238 GCF_001194135.2 Octopus bimaculoides
TGAATTATTATCGCCCACCACCACCGCACAATCATGATAACAGATATTATCAATCAGATATTTAACGTGATGGCACCACCGTTCGAGCATGATCGTTACCAACATCGCCTTCCTGGCACTTGTGCTGGTGGCACGTGAAAAGTCATTCGAGCAAGATCGTTGCCAGTGCCGCTGGACTGGATCCTGTGGAGGTTGCACGTAAAATACACCATTTGAGCATGGCCGTTGCCAGTACCGC
>NW_026428482.1:0-569 GCF_001194135.2 Octopus bimaculoides
CATACATACATACATACATACATACATAAATACATACATACGTACATACACATGGATGCCTACATGCATGCCTACATGCATACGTATATCACGCAAACAACTTAATGTAGCGAAAGTAATGAATAATATTCAAAATGCCATATTGGCGAGGACGGCGCAAACACTCGAATTGTTCCGGTCTTGTGAAAGTCTCTTCTGATTCACTGAACAACTTCATTGGATGTCTATCATTCTTACCAAGTTACGTCCCCTCGGAGATTTTGCATTTATCGCTTTATTAACCGATTTCTAAAACACTTTATATGTTTTTAGCTTATGTATGGCGAAATCACAAGTAGTTCACCGTCTGCGAAGTCGTTTTGGCTTGTTAGAACTTGATGCCAAATCCTTTTTGAATAAAATCTTATTGAGACTTTTAGATAAGAAATAGATAATGGAGTAGCGTCAGGGCCAAGCGATGTTTAGGCATAAGTTAACTTTGGGTTAGCTAAGATATGTTTGTGACATATTTTTAATTCTAAGGGCAAAACCACTGCAGTTTTGCAGAACCGTTGTTATGGAGACGTAAA
>NW_026428482.1:1453-2171 GCF_001194135.2 Octopus bimaculoides
CTTAACAGTATATTGTGGTCGACTCTGTATATATATACATACATATGTCTGTGCGCGCGCGCATGTGTGTGTGTGCATCTGTTTATATATATATATATATATATGCATGTAGTGAGAATTTACAAAACAAAACAAAACACGAAGTTTAACGCTCAGGGTGTGAAAAAGTCTTTTACGTTTCGAGCCTACGCTCTTCAACAGAAAGGAACACGAAGAAATAAACAGAGAGAGAAAATTAAAAAAAGGTTTAGTGGCTAGCGATCTATCATGATATATATATATATGTGTGTGTGTGTGTTTGTGTGTGTGTATGTATTTGTATGTGCGTGTGCGTGTGTGTGTATGGATATATGCATGCACACACACACACACACACACACACACACATATGGACAGAGAGTAATGACTTTGTCAATAAGATTATTGGACAAGCTAATATCAGCATATACAATGGGGTTGTGGAAGACAAAACTAATTAATTGATCTAAATAATTAACAATAATGTGGTAATGAGAAGAAAACACAAGCTCATTGAGTAATATTATTGCAATCTGACTGACAGCTCGACAGCGAAGATTGACAGATCAATGAATAGATTGATAGATTGTAAGGAATGCTTCCGAGAGGATAGCTAATTGTATAGGATGGTGTACGTTTAGACAGATTGAAATAGAGGCAGACAGAAAATGAAAGAGGCAGACGACAAGACAGACGTCTG
>NW_026428482.1:2181-2780 GCF_001194135.2 Octopus bimaculoides
GTCTGTCTGTCTGTCTGTCTCACCATTTATCTATCTATCTATCTATCTATCTATCTATCTATCTATCTGTCTGTCTGTCTGTCTGTCTCACCATTTATCTATCTATCTATCTATCTATCTATCTATCTATCTATCTGTCAGCCTGTCTGTCTGTCTGCCTGTCTGTCTCACCGTTTATCTGTCTATCTATCGATCTCTCTATCTGTCTGTCTGTCTCTGTCCATCTTTCTATCTACGTATGTATTCACCTGTGTATTGCTGTCTGTCTATCTCTTTTTTGTGTGTGTGTGTCTCTATGCTTGTCACTTTAGCCGACAGTCACACAAATCCCCCAACACAACAGAGAGTGGAGTAGAGAACTGAAAAAAAGCCGTACAACAACTCTGATTAAGAAAACAATATGTTTAAACAATTACAATGTTGACAAAGTTACAAGTGACTCGTATCTTTCGCCTCCTCCCACGCTCCAAGAGCTCGATGTACAAAATAGATTGATGAGTGAGTGTACACAAACGCTTAACTCCTATGTAAATACTAATACACACAGACGCACACACAGACGCACACACAGACGCACGCATGCACCCCATTTGTATATA
>NW_026428482.1:3087-4614 GCF_001194135.2 Octopus bimaculoides
ATATATATATATATATATATATATATATATATATATATATACACACACACACATACATACATATCTTTTGTTCTTTTATTTGTTTCAGTCATGTGACTGCGGCCATGCTAGAGCACCGCCTTTAGTCGATCAAATCGAACCCATGTCTTATTTTTTGTAAGCCTGCTACTAATTCTATCGGCGTCTTTGCCGAAGCGCTAAGTAACGGGGACATAAACACACCACCATCGGTTGTCAAGCAATGTTGGGGGAACAAACTAGGACACATAAACATACACACACATACAGACACACACGCACACACACACACACACACACACATACATACACACATGCGCGCGCGCACACAAACACACACACACATATATATATATATGTACGACAAGCTTCTTTCAGTTTCCGTCTACCAAATCCACTTACAAGGCTTTGGTCGGCCTGAGAGTATAGTAGTAGACACTTGCCCAAAGTGCCACGCAGAGGGACTGAATCCGGAACCATGTGGTTTGGTAAGCAAGCTACTTACCCCACAGCCACTCCAGCGTCTTTCATACACACACACACACACGTACACACACATACACAGGAAATTAAAATAGCTACCTATGTATCATAGTTAAGGTATATATACTGTCGTTAGACATGATGCAGTGGTTTTTATCCGAAAGAAAATCTCGTCATAGGTATACTGAAATAAAAATCATGATATATATATATTTTCAGCAGATTCATGCAAGGAGAGCATTTCCTCCTCCCTACTCTTACCATCGCCTTTAAACAACATTAGAAGTTAATGAAGACTTGGCCAAAGAGGAAAGTGACTGTCCGCAAGTATTTTAGTCTTGATCTACGTTTAATCCGGCATTTAGGCTAGACTTCGCCCCATCACTCAACAGCCGACGTTTAATCCAGCACTTATGCTAGACTACACCTCCCTCCACGGCCGAAGTTCAATCCGACACTTAGGCGAAATGCAGCTAAGCATTTTACCCGACGTGTTAACGATTCAGCCACCTCTCAACTTCACACAGAGCTTGCGATGTGACTCGTTAAAAAAACCAAAAGAATTGATTTTACAAGGGAAATAACTCTAAATTCCAGTCTTACTCTTCGTTAATTATTTCCCTTGAATCACAGTTTCATGGTTAGAAAACTACGATCGAAGTTTGCTAGGATTTCCCCCTCCGACATATATCTATGTACTTGTGCATAGTTTTCCATTTTTTTTCCCCCCCTTTTTTTGCTTCATTCGTTCATATGTACGTACGACGTCATCTGCTCCTATTCAAAGCTTGGCCACTTCTTTTTTTTCTGTGCATGAGCAATCTTTGGAAATTTGCCTTACAAACAGTGCAAATCTGTTCCACTTCAAGTGACACCGTGTCGTTAATTTTGTCTGGGGTTCTTTTTGGCTAGTGGAGCTTTATTTAAATCAGAAAGAAGAGTTTTCTCCCTTCTAAGTTGTTGGTAGCATCAGAGTTTTCTCCCTTCTAAATTTATCTTTATTATATCCTGGATTCATTTTCATAA
>NW_026428482.1:5195-8605 GCF_001194135.2 Octopus bimaculoides
GGAAGGAGGGACCACTTTTTCTTTTCTGCTTTTTCTTCTTTTCCATCTCATTTTCTTTATATACTTTACAGATTGTGACAAGGTGATTTCTTTTCTTTCTAGCTGTTATTTCTAGCCTGTTAAGGAACCCCATAGAAGCAGGAACCAACTTTCTTAGCTTTCTTAGATATTGTATATCCAAAAAAGTAAGGCAACCAACCGCACGACAGAAACGGTAGAGCAGTAGCAGCAGACCAAATTGTCTTGGAGTGTTTAGTTACATTCTCAGTGTTTGTTGGAGTCGAATTTGTTTTCCGTCGTCCCAGCGGTAGGGGGGGGGAGGGTTTGTGGGTGTAAGTTTCCGTGTTGTACTGGGTTACATTTAATTACTTTTAAATCTCTCCCTCAAAATGTGTAGCCCGTGTCAATGCCCGACATCCCCAGTAATTGATACCATAACCATCATCATCAACATCATCATCACTGCCACTGCCGCCACCACTACCACCACAACCATCACTGCATCTACCATCATCATCGTCATCATCATCATCGTCATCATCACCACCACCTCCACTGCCATCACCACCAACGCCATCATCATTACCACAACTACCATCGTCATCATCACCATCGTCATCACTACCACCACCACCACCACCACCACTACCACTACCGCCACTACCACCATCATAATTGCTATCACCACCACCACCATCATCATTGTCATCATCTTCATCGTCATTGTTATCATCATCATCATCATCATCATCCTCATCACCACCACCATCATCATTGTCTTCGTCACCATCATCATCATTAACACCACCACCACCTACACCACCACCACCACCATCATCATCATCATCATCATTATCATCATCATCATCACCATCATCGTTGTTGTCATCATCATCATCATCATTACCACCACCATCATCATCATTTACACTACCACCATCATCATCATCATCATCATCATCACCTCTACCACCACCATTGTCATCATCATCATTATTATTGAAGCTGCAATCATTAGCACGTTGGACAAAAATGGACAGCAGTATTTTTCAGACTCTTGACCTTCAGTGTTTGACTCCTGCCGAGGTGGACTTTGCCCTTCATCATTCTGGAGTCAATAAAACAAGTACCAGTGGAGTGCTGGGGTTGATGTAATCAATTTCCCCTTGGTAGTAATTCCTCCCCTACCCGAAAGTCATTCCTCCCCCTCCTTGGAACTTTCCAGGAAGTAATGCCTCCCCTTCCTTCCCTTTTACATACCAATCTGACTGGAAAGTTTTAATTTGGATGTCTTTTAGCAGAAAATTTTCATTATAGAATCAGCAATAGTTCCAGGTGGATTTGGTATCAAAAGAGTCAACCCCCTTTTTTTTTTTCCCCCCCATATTTTAGTTGAAATATATAGTTTTCATTTCAGTTAATCTTTGAAAACAATGAAGATTTAAAGAAGTGTTTGGCACCAAACTCACAGAACCATTTGCATGCTGGGTAAAATGCTTAGCGGCATTTCATGTGTCTTTATGTTCTGAGTTTAAATTCCACCAAGGTCAACTTTGCCTTTCATCCTGTTAGAGGTTATTAAAATAAGTACCAGTTACACACTGGAGTCGATATAAACGACTTATCCCCCACCCCTGAAATTGCTGGCCGTGTGCCAAAATTTGAAACCATTATGAAGCTAATGTTTGGAACATAAATTAATGAGAAATTTTGATAGGTTTTAAAACAGGAATTTTGCATGAAAGAATTTTGCATGAAAGAACTAGGAATGGTCTCAAGTAAGTCATTATTAAATGAGTCGAGTAAGGCGGCGAGCTGGCAGAATCGGTAGCACGCCGGGCAAAATGCTTAGCAGTACGTTCTGCAGTTACGTTCTGGGTTCAAATTCCGCCGAGATTGACTTTGCCTTTCATCCTTTCGGGGTCGATTAAATAAGTACCAGTTACGCACTGGAGTCGGATGTAATCGACTTAATCCCTTTGTCTGTCCTTGTTTGTCCCCTCTATGTTTGGCCCCTTGTGGGCAATTAAGAAATAAATATTATTATTATTAAGACGGCAAGTTGGCAGAGTCGTTAGCACACTGGACAAAATGCATAGCGGTATTTTGTCCATCATTACGTTCTGAGTTCAAATTATGACAAGGTCGACTTTGCTTCTCATCCTTTCAGGGGTCAATAAATTAAGTACCAGGTGAGTACTGGGGTCAATGTAATCATCTTAACTCCTCCCCCCGCTAATTTCAGGCTTTGTGCCTATAGCAGAAAGAATTATTAAAAGGGCCAAATTAATTTTCCCAAAGACTAAGCTTTCGAAATCTATGTTCTTTCCAACAAGATAATTTTATTAATTATATTAATTAACCACAGATCATTTTTCCTTTACCCTAATTTTAACTCAATATGTAATTGAATACGCAATAACACAAACAACAATAATTTAAAACAAACAAATATATATTTATTTAATAAAAAAAAAACGGTCGGCACAGCCATGTTGGTGCTATGCTCAGAATTTCAGGTTCAATAGCAAAACGTTTTGAAGCAAAGACCAAATTCCTCAGTCATCCTGATTTTGGTGTGTTTTCATTTTATATAACATAGCTGGAGGAGAGAGAGAAAGATGAAACGTCTGTTTATATAAGTATGGAATGAGGAATGGTTTTTGAATGTATTAAATCATGGTGTTTCAGATGCTAATTCTGTGTTTTAATTACGTTTAAATTACTGATTAGATAATGACCATATATTTCGTATTTAAGTAGAGTCTTGTGTCTCACATTACAACTTTAGATCCTCTCCTTTCAAAGAATCCTACAAGAACCAGCCAATTCCTATATAAATATATATGCAAATATATGCAAGTGTGTGTGTGTATGTGTTTGTGCATGCATGTGATAGTGTATATGCATATATGTAGGTATATGTGTATGTGTGTGTGTGTGTGTGTATATATATATATATCTTCTTGGTGTATTAAACCTAGATTTTTATTAATTAATATTACATCCTCTTTGATGAGAATAATAATTAGGTAATCTAATTCCTTAATTCTGGTAGGTGAGGGAAGCCACCTAAAAAATTTATATATACATATCTATACAGTTATATGAATATCTATCAATCTATATCTACATACATATATATATATATATATATATATATATATATATATATATATATATATATATATATATATATATATATATATATATATATATATATATATACACATATACATACATATGTATATATATACACACACGTATATATGCATATACATATATACATGTGTACACATATATACATATATATATACATATATATACATTTATATGTATGTATTATATCAAAACTGACAATCTGTTATGAGTTTCAACTTCAGCTGGGTTGTTCACAACAGCCATGAACA
>NW_026428483.1:0-264 GCF_001194135.2 Octopus bimaculoides
CTACTACTACTACTACTACTACTGCTGCTACTGCTGCTGCTACTGCTGCTATTATCGTCATCATCATCATCATCATCATCATCATCATCATCATCAATACCATCGCCGACGTCGACGTCATTATAAATATCGCCACTTTAACCACGACCACCACCAACAACAACAACACTACCACCACCGCCACCACCACAACCACCACCACAGCAACAACAAGGACAACCACTACCACAACCACCGCCGCCGCCGCCACCACCACCACCACCA
>NW_026428484.1:0-474 GCF_001194135.2 Octopus bimaculoides
TATATGTATGTATGTATGTATATGTTTGTGTGTCTGTGTTTGTGCCCCCACCATCAATAGACAATCGATGTTGGTGTGTTTACATCCCCGTAACTTAGTGGCTCAGCGAAAGAGACCAATAGAATAAGTACTGGGCTTACAAAGAATAAGTCCTGGGGTCGATTTGCTCGACTAAAGGCGGTGCTCCAGCATTGCCGCAGTCAAATGACTGAAACGAGTAAAAGAGTATATATATGTATAGTTCAAATTTACAGAAAACGAAAGACAGAGACAGGTGAAGGAACAACAAGTAGATGTATTAGTTTAACACTTGAGAAGAATGGGGAAATCTTTGATGTTTCAAGCCAATGCCCTTTGACAGAACAGATGAAGATTTTAAAAAATGGAGAGACAAAAAAAATATATATATATATGTATAATAATGATATTAGGGATAAAAATCCAAAATTACAGGTAAAAACTCAATTAAATTCA
>NW_026428485.1:0-428 GCF_001194135.2 Octopus bimaculoides
ATACATATGATGGCTGCCCCCTCGTTATCGAGTATGGCCATTGCACGAAGATCTACAATGTCTTGGACATGACGTTGGTCTCTTGTGCTGAACAAACCTGCACATAGGATTTGTCTATAGAGATCAAAACGTATGCACTGCACATGAGTTCACTTTCTCCCTCAAATCGTTATTACCTGAACAGGTGCTGTACAGTGTACCACACGCCAGGTGTCGAAGTAATCGCAGAGAAACGTGAGATGAAGGGTTTTGCTCAAGAACATAACACAATCCCGGGACCAGAGAATGAAATCACGATCACGTGATCATCTGTGCGCCTACAATAGATGGACACCGGGTTAGTACTAGAACTAGTCCAAATTCTTAAACTTCAGCAGCCTGTTGTTGTTGGCACTCCGTCGATTACGACGTCGAGGGTTCCAGTTGAT
>NW_026428486.1:0-347 GCF_001194135.2 Octopus bimaculoides
ATATATATATATATATATATATATATATATATATATATACATATTGGTATCCAAAAGTGGTACAGAAAGATTACGGTTAAGCTCCCGGTTCAATAATAGTATGACTGAAGAGTCTTAGGTAAGTCGTGTATGAGCGCGTGTATGTTAAATATTTATTATATATATGTATTTATAACGAAGATAACACTAGGTAGAAAATACTAAAATAATTTTATCATGAAGTACATTTTAGTACTGTTTTCCGTCTTTTAGACATTTTCAACGAAGAGTAAAAGAGTAAAATCAGAAAAACAGTTAAATTCCAGAATAAAATTAATAGAAATGTTTTGTAGATATTTCCATGGTCT
>NW_026428487.1:0-345 GCF_001194135.2 Octopus bimaculoides
CCCAAGAGGATACAGGTAATACCGAGTGAGTGCTGTATACCGACTAGTTTTACCCCAGTCGTTGTATGAACAGGATTGGGGATTAGAAGTCGTGTATTAGCGTGTGTGTATGTAAATATATCAAAATAAAAAGATAAAGAGAGCAATGGTAAGGTTGGAAGAACATTTTATGGATAGAGTCTTACAGCTGTTTCTGGGAAGATCCAATACTTCCCTTCATCGGAGACAGAAAAAGTAAAGGAATCGATTATTATATCCATAGGCGGATAGTTTTAGTATGAAGTGATATAGGGTGTGATGCGCTGAAAAAAGAAAGAAAGAGAGAACAGTACTTGAATTGTATAA
>NW_026428488.1:0-350 GCF_001194135.2 Octopus bimaculoides
GCAAATAAGCAAGAACACCATCACTGAAATAACAACAGCAATAGTCGTTACATATCGGACTTTGAGTAATTCTTGCAAATCTTTACTGCTTCATTACAGATTGCATCTGTGATGTTCGTATTAGCCGATCAGTTTCTTTACTAAAAATTCCTAGCTTCTTTTCCAGATTGTCTCTTAAATATTTCTTAACATAACCATGCATGCATGCATACACACACACGTATACATGGGAGTGGTTGTGTGGTGGATAGCTTGCTTCTCAACCACATGGTTCCGGTTTCAGTCCTACCGCGTGGCACATTGGGAAAGTGTCTTCTACTATAACCTCGGGCCGACCAAAGCCTTGTGAG
>NW_026428489.1:0-246 GCF_001194135.2 Octopus bimaculoides
TATATATGTATATATATGTATATATATTTATATATATATATATATGTATACAAAAAGAGAGAGAAATACATCGAGATATATTTCAATACATACATATGTACATGCATACACATTCATAGCTCTCACGTAGATATGCATGTATATGCATGCATGTGTGTGCGTATGTGTGTGTGCATGCATCTATGTAACTCTATTTATCTGCACACACATGTATATGCACAAACACACACACACACACACACACAC
>NW_026428490.1:0-423 GCF_001194135.2 Octopus bimaculoides
CTCTCTCTCTCTCTCTCTCTCTCTCTCTCTCTCTCTCTCTCTCGACCTCTGTCCCTGGGGACGTTCCAATAACTTTCCAAGCAACACATGGGCGTGTTTCTATTGATTTCTGAGAACAGCACAAATGCAATGCATGTGTCTATGTGTATGTGTGTATGTGTGAGTGTGTGTGAATGTGTGTGTGTGTGTGTATGTGTGTATGCACGCCTGTGTGTGTGCACACTCAAGTATTAAATCGCTAAATGCTCCAGCTCCGATTTTCTACCTAAATGGATGTGTGTATATGGGTATGTATGACCGTTTCAGAGTAATCCAAATCCGCAAAAAAAAAGAAAAAGACAAAAATCAAGACAAAATAACCCTAGTATAAATTCACACAGACACACAGACACACAGACACACACACACACACACACACACACA
>NW_026428491.1:0-310 GCF_001194135.2 Octopus bimaculoides
ATATACGAGCGTATCAGAATACGCACCGGATGTACTGCAGATGTTAGCCATATTGTATTCTGCCTCACATCCACTTCGTCCCTCTAACATACATACATCCGTCGGATACCTGCATGAATACGATGATAACTGGAATGAATTTATTTCATATAACCTACTCTGATGCATATATAGACACATACAAATGCACGCTCAACCTCACACATACGCACGTGCACATTCACTTATTATGCAAACAGAAAATGTTAATTGCAAAACCTAAGAAACAACAGTGTAATCGACATCTGTTGAAACGGAAACAGTTTATCTT
>NW_026428492.1:0-495 GCF_001194135.2 Octopus bimaculoides
TCCACTGTGAAATATGTGGGAAATGTTTTACCTCTAATAGTATTTTAAAGAGACATCAAAAAATACATACAGGAGAAAAGCCCTTCCACTGTGAAATATGTGGGGAATCATTTCGTGGTTCTGGGGCATTAACAAAACACAAAACTACACACTGGGGAAAAACGTTTCTATTGTGAAATATGTGGGAAATGTTTTATCATTGATGGCCATTTAAAGAAACATAAAAGAATACAGGATAAAAACCCTTTCCCAGTCAAACACGGAAAATCATTCACATCGTTTGTGAAATGGAAGAAGAGATTCATGAAAAGAATTACACAAGAATGAAAGTAAGTTGTGAAGTTGCATTTGGATGAGATTATATTAATTATGTAGATCGAAGTTAATTAAATTTGGTGCCTATTTAGTCAAATGCGGAAGGAGCCAATGAAAATAATTAGTGCCCTACAAAGTTAATTGATATTTTATTAATTGGATGATTTTATTTATTTCATA
>NW_026428493.1:0-305 GCF_001194135.2 Octopus bimaculoides
GATTTGCTCGACTAAATGCGGTGCTCCAGCATGGCCGCAGTCAAACGACTAAAACAAGCGAAAGAGGACTGGACGATTTGAGAACAGTGAGATGACATTATTTGTTTTAAAATCTTTCTTTATGTTTTTATGAATAGTGTTAACGGTTTGGGGTTAATAATGGATCAGTCACTGGTTAGCATGGCTGGTTGTCTTGAATTTCATATAGAATTTTCTTGACAGAGAAAAAAAAAACAACAAAAATCTAGGCCCACAGGCACATGGCGTAGTGGTTAAGAGCGCGGGCTACTAACCCCAAGATTCCG
>NW_026428494.1:0-263 GCF_001194135.2 Octopus bimaculoides
CTCATCTCGCTCGAGAAACCTCATGTGTCACCCACACAAGAGCCGGCCCATGGGCACCGGCAACGATCTCGCTCAAAATATATATATATATATATATATGTATATATATATATATATATATATGTATATGTGCATCCATACATACATACATACATGCATGCATACACATATACATGCACACATACATACAAGCTTACACAAAAATCTAGTAAAACTAGGTTTGGTGAAGGAAGAGCAAAAAAAAAAAAAGAAACAAAAAAAAA
>NW_026428495.1:0-206 GCF_001194135.2 Octopus bimaculoides
ACCTCTGGGTCTAATTGACACCACTACCACTCATAACCTAGATACATATATATGTGTGTGTGTGTATATATATATATATAAATATATATAGATAGATACATACATACATATATACACATATATATATACATATATTTATATATATTATATACATACATGTATATACATACATATATATACACACATATATACACACACACATATAT
>NW_026428496.1:0-295 GCF_001194135.2 Octopus bimaculoides
CTCTCTCTCTCACACACACACACACACACACACACACATACTCTCCTGTATAATGATTTTATAAATGTTTGGATGCCATTAGCAACCAATTGTCCATCTTTTCATTGTACTTTCATTTGCTTGACCACTGCATTGCCTAAAGTGTCAACTTTAGTTTGCCTAGATTCCATCCATATCTCTTCCTTCAGCGCCCAGATTTTGGGTCTCTGGGCCCCATTTGAGCAATAATTGTCTCTATTATATATGCCTTTCTTATTTCTTTATTGCCCACAAGGGGCTAAACATAGAGGGGACA
>NW_026428497.1:0-374 GCF_001194135.2 Octopus bimaculoides
AGCCTTGTCACACTCTGTGTCACGCTGAATCTCCCCAAGAACTACATTAACCCTTCAAAAAATTTAAACTGGCCATATCCGGCCAAAAGTATTCTGCCTGTTTTATGTTGAAACTGGCCAGATCTGGTCTCTCACACTAGCCCTACAATATCGTTTTAAAAATTTAACAGCTACCTCATCAAAATCTCATAGCTACAAGATAATGCATGATTAGTTCAAAACAATGTGGATAAAAAAGCATTAATTTTGGCAGAATAATGCGAACACTAATGGGTTAAGGGCACACATGTTAGTAGAGCACTCAGCCACTTGCACGTTAACTTCACAAGCAGGCTGTTCTGTTGATCAGATCAACTGGAACCCTCATCGTTGTA
>NW_026428498.1:0-326 GCF_001194135.2 Octopus bimaculoides
TACACACGCACATACAAACATACAACATACAAACATGCATACAAGCCTACATGCATGCATACATACATGTATGCATGCATATATATATATATACACACATACCTACATATAAAGGTACATACATACATACATACATATGTATGTATCTATGTACATACATGCTCACACATAGGCTCAAGATAGCTGTGTGGTAAAGAAGTTTGTTTCCAACCGCATGGTTTCAGGTTCAATCTCTTAGTGCGATAGTCCTTTTTGTTTGGTTGCACCTGTGGAAATTCTCTTTTACTCTTTTACTTGTTTCCGTCATTTGACTGTGGCCATGCTGG
>NW_026428499.1:0-264 GCF_001194135.2 Octopus bimaculoides
TTTTTCCAGAACGTTGAATACAACATGGACAAAAAGCAAATTCGCACAATCTTCTTATTCCAGTTGAAGCTAGGCCGAGAAGCTGCTGAAACAGCTCGCGATATCAACGATGCGTTTGGCCCAAGAACCACTAATGAACGTACAGCACAATGGTGGTTCAAGAAATTCGTAGCAGTGACGAGAGTCTTGAAGATGATAAGCATAGTGGTCGGCCACCGGATGTTGACAACGATCAACTATGAGCCTTAGTGGAAAGCAATCCAC
>NW_026428500.1:0-201 GCF_001194135.2 Octopus bimaculoides
TTCACACATACATACACTCATGCATCCGTTCATACATATATAGGCACATACATACGTACACACATACTTGCAGACATAATACATACACACGTACATGTACACATGCAAATATATAAACACACAGTCAAGTATGTATATACATAAACACACGTAGATACCTACATACATACATACATACATACATACACACACACACATGCA
>NW_026428501.1:0-483 GCF_001194135.2 Octopus bimaculoides
CAACATCATTGTGTTTGGAGTGTTCACTAGTGATGGTGATGTTATGCCTCCATTCATCTTCCCACGTGGCCTCAGACTCAACACGGTGGCCTACATCAGGTGCCTGGAGGAGGTAATGCTGCTTAGGGTCAAGAGGGTGGCTACTGGAAGACCCTATGTCTGGCAACAGGATTCTGCACCACACAAGCAGGAGAACCCAGTCATGGCTGCCAGACAAATTTCTGCAACCACATCCCCCCTAATATCTGGCCAGCTAACTCACCAGACTGCAACCCCCTTCATTATTATGTGCGGGACACAGCTGAGTAAAAAACCAACAAAACCCCTTGTAACACGAAAGATGAATTCAAGGCAAGGATTATGGCAGCATTCACCAACTTAAACAAGGAGACGATCTAGAAGAGTTGCAGGAGGTTCCAAAATTGTCTGCAGGCCATGGTTGAAGCCAATGGCAATTTTATTGGATAAATTTACTCTTTAGTA
>NW_026428502.1:0-645 GCF_001194135.2 Octopus bimaculoides
ACAATAGAGGTAAGACTCGACAGCGAGCAGCGATCCAAGGACCTCTCCACTAAGTCATTACAACATGAGAACCTGCCCATGATCCCTACGACCTTGGTCGTAGGGTTACGAAAATAAAGATTTCGAATGTGCCTCCAGAAATTGAGGAAGAACGGCTCGTATCTGCCATATGTCTCGGCATAGAGGAGGAAATAAACATTTTAGAAGCATCTGCCGTGTACAATGAAAACTGGATTGGCCAGGAATTTCAACTCCTGGTACAAGTTGATCCCGCAAGCTACGATAAAATTCCACATAGAATCCAATTAACTGAGGATTCAAGTTTCCATGTTTCCGTCGAAGGCAGAAGGCCAGTTTGATACGTTTGTAGTAGCAAAACTCACCTTCGAAACACATGCACAGTAACCCAGGAGCAAAGGCAACAACAACGTCAACAATACCAAGAAAAACAACAACAACAACAACCACAAGAAAACCAAAAGCACAAGGAAAAACAGCATTACTGCCTACACCGCCATATGCACAACTGTTCAAGCAGCTGTACAACGAAATGGAGAATCGTCAGCAGCCAGCAACCCAACCGAACCAAACAACATCACCACCAGTACCACCAAGAACAGAATCAGCACCATCACCACCACCAAC
>NW_026428503.1:0-338 GCF_001194135.2 Octopus bimaculoides
TATGTCCGTGTGAATAAATATATGCATTAATATCTATATTTGTATTTATACATACATACATGTATATATACATATGCTTGTGTAAATATATATATATGTATTAATATTTATATTTATATATATACATACATATATATATATATGTGTGTGTGTGTGTGTGTGTGTGTGTGTGCGTATACATATGTTAACGATATTTTACGTAATGTTGTATTCAAAACTATACAATTATTAAAGTAGAAAAATTATTTAATATATTACATGAAGAAATATTTAGAAGTAATATTCCTGTTATGGTATCTCTAACTCTCACTATCTATCTATCTATCTATCTATCTATC
>NW_026428504.1:0-716 GCF_001194135.2 Octopus bimaculoides
TATAAAGAATAAGTCCTAGGGTCGATTTGCTCGACTAAAGGCGGTGCTCCGGCTTGGCCGCAGTCAAATGACTGAAACAAAAGAATAAAAGAATACTGTATTGTAAAGCTTTAACATGTAGAAAAGCACTCGAACAGGTAAGACAGTAAAGATGATATTATAACAACAACCACAAATTATGTTAAATACAGCTACCCAGTGTTTCCTGGTCGAAATAAATTATTGCGACATTTATAAAACTGAGAACAAGACCGTTTGTCAGTTGTCTTTTGACCAGATAACGTTTACACAAGAGACGCTAGTAAAGATGACAAGAAGAAAAATAAAAGGGAGATAATCAATGTTACAAGTCGATATCAAGCAGACGTAAACAAATTATTGATGGCTTACCAAGTGTCTGGTGGTCCCCTTTTACATTCTAACAAGTATTTCTTGAAATGCAGACAAACATACACAATCTCGTTCTTTGAATTTATGTATTCATTAGAGGCTCTCAAGTTCTTTAAGAGATATAGTTTTTCAAGAGAATATGCTGGAAATTTGTGGACTCGTTAATATAGGGTCTAGTTTTGTAGAGGATTTACCATTTGCTGTCAGAACTGTTCCTTTCGTCTTTAGTTTCCAGATTAAAGCCGAAGTGTTGTTGAATGGCTGAATGTCTCTTATCACGGTGCCTAAATGTTCAGCTTGGAAAATGGTGAAATATATATATATAT
>NW_026428505.1:0-874 GCF_001194135.2 Octopus bimaculoides
TATATATATATATATATATATACATACATATGTATATACATGAATATGTAGATATATAGACACATGCATATACATATATATTTATATATGTATATATGTGTTTATATATATACTGTGCATGTTTATGTATATATATGTATATATAGATAGATACATAGATAAATATATATCATACATATAAAATATATACATATTACATACTCGCGAACATATTGTAAATATCACCGAGTTCTACTGACTGTCAATAAAGTTGTCATGAACATATGTATATAATTGTGGTAAAAGAAATAAAAGGCATTTAAGTTGTCTGTAGTTGAGTTCTTAGAAAATGGAGACAGAACAGTAAAATGGAAAATAAAAGTAAATGGGAGGAATTGATAGATAATTATTGGAAAGAAAAGACACGGAATCGAATGAGAAACACCGATATTTAGAACTAAAAAAAAAGTCTCACACAAAATTATATACGTACGCATATAATAGTTTACACACATAGCATATTCATATACAGATACATATACACACATTCACAGTTACACCCAAGCACCCCACCACTCACACACATATATATACATACATACATATTTATATATGTATGTATATATATATGTATGTAAATATATTATATATGCATGTATGCCTATACATTTATGTGTTATGGTCTTTCAATGTTGTTTTTTAATTACTTACTGAATTTGTATTGCATACGGAGACGCCGACTGCTCTAAAAAACACACAGTCACTCACGATGAAATACATACATACATACAAACATGCATACATACATGTATATATACATATATATGTACATACATACATACGTACATACATACATGTGAGTGTGTGTGTATGTATATATATATATATATATATA
>NW_026428506.1:0-237 GCF_001194135.2 Octopus bimaculoides
TACACGCACACATACTTGCTTAAACACAAATATATTCTATGAAAATGTCTATAAAGAGATCAATATACTATAAAGGTATATCGGTTATATGATAAGATGTAATTATATCTTTGTAGGAATCTCTTTGATATTGCTGAGTTATTGATGAAGAATATTTATCTAATACTTCTGGCCCTAAGGGATACACCTATCTATCTCTCTATCTATCTATCTAGCTAGCTAGCTAGCTATTCATGT
>NW_026428507.1:0-279 GCF_001194135.2 Octopus bimaculoides
CTGTAGAAATGAGTTGCGACGTCACTGATGCCAAGCTGTATCGGTCTTTGTGCCTTTCCCTTCGATGACATTGGTAGCGTGGAGAGGGGAGACCGGTATGCATGGGCGACTGCTGGTCTTCCATAAAACAACCTTGCCCGGACTTGTGCCTCGGAGGGTAACTTTCTGGGTGCAATCCCATGGTCAGTCATGACCGAAGGGGGTCTCAGCAGAGGATGATAGGAAAAGTCTTTGACGCTTCGAGCCTATACTTTTCGGCAGGAAGGAATGAGGAAATAA
>NW_026428508.1:0-1339 GCF_001194135.2 Octopus bimaculoides
TATGGAGTGAGTGTATATGGAGTTAGTGAATACATATGGATTGAGTGCATACAGAGTGATTGCACAAGTGTGTGAGTGCATATGTACTGCATGCATACAGAATAGGCAAGTGCATATAGAGTGAGTGTGTATGAAGTATATGAGTGCATATGGAGTGAGTGTGTATGGAATAAGTGAGGGTGTATGGAGTGAGTGAGTGTGTGTTGGGTGTGTGAATGCATATGGAGTGAATGCATATGAAGTAACCGAGTGCATATTGAATGAGTGAGTGCATATGCATGAGTGTGTAGTGAGTGAGTGGGCGTATATGGAGTAAGATTGTATGGAGTGAGTGTGTATGAAGTGAGTGACTACCTATGGAGTGATTGCATATGGAGTGAGTGAGTAGGTATGGAGTGAGAGTGTAAGGAAGGATATAGTGCCTATGTCATGATTGTGTATGGAGTGAGTGATTGGTTATGAAATGCATGAATGCATATGGAGTGAATATGTATGGAGTTGTGCATGGATTTAGTGTGTATTGAGTGAGTGTGTATGGAGTGAGTGAGTCCATATGGATTGTGTGTGTATGGAGTGAGTACATATGCAGTTAGTATTAATGGGTAATGGGGTCAGTGAGTGCATAGAGTATGTGCACATGGAGTAAGTGAGTAAGTACTGATTAAGTGAGTATGGAGTGAGAGAGTGTGCATGGCATGAGTGTGTATGGAGTGATTGAGTGCATGTGGAGTGAGTGTGTATGGAGTGAATGAGTCCATATAGAGTGAGTGCGTACGGTGTGAGTGAATACATATGGAGTAAGTGCATATGGAATAAGTGTGTGCAAATGGAGTGAGAGCATATAGAGTGAATGCGTATGGAGTGAGTTTCTGTAGAGTGGGTGAGTGTATTTGGAGTGAGTGTGTATCAAGTGAGTATAGAGTGAGTGCATATGGAATGGGTGAGCATGTATGGTGTGAGTATGTATGGAGTGAGTGCACATGTTGTGAATGCATATGGAGTGAGTGTGTATGGAGTGAGTGAGTACATATGGAGTGAATGTGTATGAAATTTGTGTGTATGGAGTGTGTTTCTATGGAGTTAGTGTGTATGAAGTGAGTAAGTGCATATGGAGTGAGTGTGTATGAAATAAGTGAGTACATATGGAATAAGTGCATATGCAGTGATTGAATGCACATGATGTAAGTGTGTATGGACTGAGTGAGTGCCTATAGAGTGAGTGTGTGCACATGGAGTGAGTGAGTGTGTGCACATGGAGTGAGTGAGTGTGTATGGACTGAGTGGATATGGAGTGAGTGAGTGTTTATGGAGTGAGTGAGTGTTTATGGAGTGAGTGAGT
>NW_026428509.1:0-397 GCF_001194135.2 Octopus bimaculoides
TATATACATATATATATATATATATATATACATTATATACATACATATATGTACATACTGACATATATATGTATATAATTGCTACAGGACGTCACAAAACGTAAACATGAAATACGAAGACAAAACTTTTTTTGCGAACAACGAGAGAAACAAATGGAATACAAGACAAGTAACATAAAGAACGACCCTTCATCAGTTGTCGGCTGTTTATCTACTCCACATTTCGAGCAATTCACGACAATTTTGTGGAGTGTCAAAGTTGGTGACAAAAACAGAACAGTGAAACAAGTAATGAGGGCTGCTAAGCCAGACGGGGTAAGGTGGCGAATCCATACATACATACATACATACATATTATATGTGGGTATGTATGTATGCATGTATGTATGTGCGTAGG
>NW_026428510.1:0-130 GCF_001194135.2 Octopus bimaculoides
ATATATATATATATATTTATATACCTATTGTAAATATGAATATCTGTAAGTTCGTCTGTATTCATGTTTACATGATAATAAGTACGTATGTATGTATGTATGTATGTATGCATGCATGTATGCATGTATA
>NW_026428510.1:140-395 GCF_001194135.2 Octopus bimaculoides
GTACGTATGTATGTATGTATGTATGTATGCATGCATGTATGCATGTATATATATTTGGATTTATGTATGTATATAGTGTTTACCGATATAGATATAAACACAAACATGCAAGCATACACGTGCATATTACAAAGATTTAAACTGATAAATCTTTAAAAATTGTAGCAGATTGCGAAAATTAACACATGCATACATACATACATACATATGCGAGAATATATGAATCTATCTATCTATCTATCTATCTATCTATCT
>NW_026428511.1:0-250 GCF_001194135.2 Octopus bimaculoides
AACATTTACCTATTTACAATGAATCATGAAGCGCAGTCTTACGCACACACGCACGCACACATACGCATACACACACATACTCACACGTACATACATACCCATTATTCCTCACGTCACCCCAGCACCACTATCACATCCCTCCACCCCCACCCTCCGCCTTTATCAAACGGGTGAGGCAAACAAATATAACAATGATAAAATTCATTCCTTTACGGTAGCCTTCAGGTGTTATTTTCGTTGTTGTTGTTGT
>NW_026428512.1:0-455 GCF_001194135.2 Octopus bimaculoides
ACATATATGCTTCATAACTATATATGGCTACATTAATAGTCATACTTAATGCTATACGTAATACATTCAGATATGCACAAATCCCAAGAATTGCCTTGAATTCTGAAAAGGTAGACTTCAATAAAAAAAATACATACGCATAAAGAGACACATAAACGCACGCGAGCATACAAGTATCTTTCAGTGTTATATTTGTGTAGAGGGTCTGAGATCGTGTTATCAGAAAGAGTCAGTTACATCATACAAGAGTAAAGTTTACCGTTTTCAAAGCACAAAAGGATGCATTCAACTTCCTTTACTTCCTGATAATACTGTCTACTATGAAGTATCAAAAGATTTCGTCGTGCATGTAACACTTGTTCACTAATACATTTACGAAATAAACAGAAGTTAATGTGGAAGTTTCTTGCCCGGACTTGTGCCTCGGAGGGTAACATTCTAGGTGCAATCCCATG
>NW_026428513.1:0-250 GCF_001194135.2 Octopus bimaculoides
CATCTCATTTTAACAGATATATTTACCAAAATTACATAAAAATATATTGAGTAAATTTATTCAATAAATCTCCATTGGCTTCAACCACGGCCTCCAGGCGACTTCGGAATCTCCTGTAACTTTTCTGGACATTGTCTTGGTGAATGCTGCAATAATGCTTGACTTCAATTCATCTTTGGTGTTACAACGAGTTTTGTTAGTCTATCGCTCAACTGCGCCCTACACATACTAATCAAGGGTGTTGCAGTCT
>NW_026428514.1:0-630 GCF_001194135.2 Octopus bimaculoides
AGATAGATAGATAGATAGATAGATAGATAGGTAGGTAGGTAGGTAAGTAGCTAGGTAGGTAGGTAGATAGGTAGGCAGGCAGGCAGGCAGGTAGACAGACAGACAGACAGACAGACAGACAGACAGACAGATAGATAGATAGATAGATAGATAGATAGATAGATAGATAGATAGATAGATAGATAGATGTATCAGTTCCGTAACATCCAGTAAATAGTGGCCAACAGATTGTTAGCATCTAGCATGTCTACAGCTTGTATAGAATAATCGAAGGGAAAAAATAATCGATTAATAAACTTCATTAATCAATATATGATATACTCTGTCTCATATCAAGATTAATAGAGTAATCCCGAGTATGCGATAAGTAAATATGACAGGAAACAATAGATTCATACAATTAAGCACTGCGCATTTTCCCAAAGTAGATAAAAAAATTCAAATTATACAGGTGAAATTACACATAATTTATAAAAGCAGCCCAGCTTTTCTTCAGGTGTGAACTGCGAGGTATCAAACCTTATACTTCAATGATTATCAAATCATTACCATAAACGCGCGCGCGCGCACATACATACATACATTTTTGTTGTTGGCACTCCGTCGCTTACGACGTCGAGGGTTCCAGTT
>NW_026428515.1:0-644 GCF_001194135.2 Octopus bimaculoides
ACTGACAAGCAAATATGTGGTATTAAGCAGAATATTTGCTGTAGCCCATCCCCATCATGTACATGATAACACTTCCAATCAGTTATAATCAGAAGCCATCAGATCCACTGCCTGGTACTGCATCAGGGCGTGAAGGCGCGTGGCTCAGTGGTTAGGACACTCGGCTCGCGATCGTAAGGTCCTGAATTCGATTCCCGGCGACGCGTTGTGTCCTTGAGCAAGACACTTTATTTCATGTTGCTCCAGTCCACTCAGCTGGCAAAAATGAGTAGGACCTGTGTTTCAAAGGGCCGGCCTTGTCACGCCTTTTATCACGCTGAGTCTTTGCGGTATTTCTCCCGTCGTTACGTTCCGACTTCACATTCCGCCGGAGTCGACTTTGCTTTTCGTCCTTGTGGGATCGATAGATTAAGTACCAGTGTTACACTGGCGTCAATACGATCAACTAGCCCCGCCTCCCCCAAAATTTCAGGCCTTGTGCGTAAGTTGGAAAGGATTATTGTTGTTGTTGTTGTTGTTACCGTCTCCTTGTTATTTATTAATGGTAACACCACCACCACCACCATCACCACCACCACCACCATCCTCATGTTTTATATATATATATATATATATATATAAAATCTATTATTTATTATCATCGT
>NW_026428516.1:0-328 GCF_001194135.2 Octopus bimaculoides
AACAGCCCTTGACATTGTTTTCACTGTTTAATTTTTCCTGTCTTGGTTTTTGTCTGCTACTTTGGAATCCTCCGCTTAGCAGGTTAATCCATTTCACGGGAAGAGCAATTCTAAGAACACATTCTGCCTCATCTTCGAAACGCCTAGTTTAGAATAGAGGCAGCTGATGAAGGAAAAGTTCCATAAGTGGCTTGTCTGTTTTCCTATGTGTTCATTCTGCTGTCTGCAAAACAAAGTCCACGTTTGTTGATGTCTTGTACCTGGATATGCATCTATACATACATGTAGATGTAGGTATGTACATATATGCATGTATACATGCATATGC
>NW_026428517.1:0-108 GCF_001194135.2 Octopus bimaculoides
GTGTATAAATGGAGTTAAACGCAGGTGTTATTCAAATTCATTTATTTCCGACACATGTTTCAAAGATATCAATGGTATTATTCCACAGGAATAAAATGACGTAAAACA
>NW_026428517.1:129-247 GCF_001194135.2 Octopus bimaculoides
GAAGAAATGAAACTCGTCAATAAGACATTTTAACAGAAAATGATGGATATATATATGGTAATTAACTGAACGCTATTAAGTTTGTTACAAAAAAAGCGTTAGAGCATATAACGTCAAA
>NW_026428518.1:0-225 GCF_001194135.2 Octopus bimaculoides
TATATATATATATATATGAATATATATAATATACATGTAATATATATATAAATATATATAATATATATATATATATAAAATATATATAATATACATGTAATATATATATGAATATATATAATATATATCATCATCTAAATATATAATATATATATATATATATTCTATATATGTGTATATATATATATATTATATATATACAATATATCTACATTATATATATAT
>NW_026428519.1:0-205 GCF_001194135.2 Octopus bimaculoides
TTTAACTTTAAATCCTGTATATACGAGGATCTGTATGTATCGAAATATTTCTGGTGATTAAAAAGCTGCCTAACCGTACTTACAATTCCTTTTGACTCTTTGACTTTTTGCTTTATATATATGTATGTATGTGTTTGTATATATATATACGTGTGTGTATGCATGTGTGTGTGTGTATGTGTAAATGTGTATATATATATGTGTA
>NW_026428520.1:0-314 GCF_001194135.2 Octopus bimaculoides
CGGTGTGGGTGTTATTGGTGGCGAGACAAGGGAAGGACGAGATAGGTAGAGGGAGACGAGATAAAAGTGAAAGAAGTGAAAAAAGTGGAAAAAAGTGGAAAAAGTGGAAGAGTCATGGACAGATTTTGCTGATATCCAATCAAGGTGCAGGAAAGGCGTGATCCAACAGGAACAGTAATCCGAGGTACAAAAAATTCCGGCAGTTAGGTACTCCAAATCCAGTTGAAAGGCTAGGATCCGGGTGAGCGTACGTCATATAAGTTTAAAAAAAGGAAAAAGACAAAAAACAATAACAAAAAACAACAACGTGAGGA
>NW_026428521.1:0-642 GCF_001194135.2 Octopus bimaculoides
TATTCATATGTATATATGTATACCATGTATGTATGTGTGTACACATATGCATTAATTATGCACGTTCGTATGTATATCACGTATGTCTATGTATATGTATACATATATATGTGTGTATGTATAAAGTGGCTGGTGTGGAGGATGTGTATATAAAAGTGGTCTGTTTGTCCCCATCCTGTTTATCGATTCCAGAACAACAATGGAGAAATCCTCAGAAGACAAATATTGGAAGACATTGCCATACGTTGTTATTAATTATTCCTGAAGCGTTAATGAATATTGTATCTTCTGAGTCAACTAATGAGAGACATGGCAACATGATGATAAGAAATATGACTGCTGTGTGGTTAATGAAGTCACTTCATAATCTGCAGGGCTCCTGGGGATGCAAGGGACCCCCAACTGCCATCACCACCACCTAGTTGATGCCAGCCCGAGTTTGTATTTTCATTGTGTCCTTGAGCAAGACACTTCATCTCATTGCTCCATTCTACCTCTGCTATCTCTGAGTGTCAGTCTTGTACTGGTGTGTAGTCTTGTCACCCTCCTGTTCTTCTCCAGTTGTCTGTGTGTCCCCTGTCAACAACACAACCTTTTGCTCATCTCCTCCATCAGACACAATAACATCTTAAGGCCCCTTTC
>NW_026428522.1:0-330 GCF_001194135.2 Octopus bimaculoides
TCAGCTGAAACAAATATCCGTCGAATGTAAATAATGAAAATAATGTACATAATTCCTCATCTCTTAAATACAGAACTGTAGTGACAATTGTATTCCACATTTGACAACTGTCAACTGTCAACTGTCAATTGTCAATTATAGAACACGACTGTCACTACACAAACCTGATGATTATAAAACGCATGAAAGCTTATTTCAATATTGTATAATTGTAAAAATTGCAAATAATAAAACATGAAAATCAGAAGATTTATTTGGAATTTCATTTATCAACATATTTTTCTATACGCGCTCATACAAAATGGGATATATATATATATATATATATAT
>NW_026428523.1:0-281 GCF_001194135.2 Octopus bimaculoides
AATAATAATAATGATAATAATAATAATAATAATAATAATAATAATGATATGGATACTACTACTACTACTACTACTACCACCAACAACAACAATAGCCACAACACTGTAGAACACGATCAAATACAGGATCAACGGTGTGATATAAAGGGACAATTCGGAATTCGTAGAAATGTCTTAGAAGATAAAATTCTTGGGTAAATATTTAGAATATTAAATCTTTATAAAAATGACATAATAATGTAAAGAAAAAGATCACAAACAAACGTATATAAATAAGAAAA
>NW_026428524.1:0-381 GCF_001194135.2 Octopus bimaculoides
AATAATTCAAAATAGTTTTTCATGAACCCAATATACTTAATATCCTTAGATCTTACACTTTATAGCCTCTGAATTCAATACTGACATTACTTCATGATTTTTGTATAAACTAACTACATTTCAATGTTAAATCTCTTAACGAGGACATTTCATTTTATTGTTATTAACATACCTCTTATTGTTAAAATATTGTTAAAATATTGTTTAAACTAATATTGATGTCTGTAAAACAATACTGATGCTCTATTCATACTAAAGAAAAAGCCCTGTTTGACCTATATACCTAGGGTTCAATTCCTTAACATTTTGATAGTAGTAAAAAAAAACCCAACCTATAAGTGTTGCCACTCTGACCAGAGGAACCTTTATAACCATATCCTT
>NW_026428525.1:0-315 GCF_001194135.2 Octopus bimaculoides
TATATATATATATATATATATATATATACATATATAACTACTACATATATATTTTTTGAGAAAAATAGAGGCGTAGAGAGAGGGGAGAGACAGATAGAGATAGAAAGTGAGACTGCCATATTAATTGATACATGTATACACATACATATATATGTAAGTATATACGGACATATACGAACGTACGTATATACATACATACATACATACATACATACATGTATATGCATGAGCTGATATACATAAAACAAAACATACATACATACAAACATACATGCATACATATATACATGCATACATACATACATACATACATAC
>NW_026428526.1:0-211 GCF_001194135.2 Octopus bimaculoides
TTGACTTATCCCCTCCCACGAAATTGCTGGCCTTGTGCCAAAATTTGAAATCAATATTAGGTCAATGAGGATTGAGTTGGAACTAAATATCAGCAAAGAATAACTATGGTACTACTGCCACCATCCATAATACTCTTGCTATTACCATCAAAACTAATACAACCCATCATCACTATCAACCCACCGACTTTTGAATTACTAACTGGCTACA
>NW_026428527.1:0-215 GCF_001194135.2 Octopus bimaculoides
GATAGATAGATAGATAGATAGATAGATAGATAGATAAAGATATAGATATAGATATAGATATAGATAGATATATATAGATAGATAGATAGATAGATAGATAGATAGATAGAATGATGGAGTTCAGCAAAAAATTTTAATTCATGTGAATATGGTACTTAAGTTTAGGCATGAAACGATCGTACTGCATTACCTCTGGATATCTTTGTTGCTTATTT
>NW_026428528.1:0-274 GCF_001194135.2 Octopus bimaculoides
CTGCTGCTGGTGTCAGGGATGGTTGTGGTGGTGGTGCTATATTAATGATGATGATGATGATGATGATGATGGGAGTGGTATCAGTGATTGTAGATATTGTGTTGTTGATGCTGATGATGTAAATAATTACGACGGTGGGGGTAGAGGTTGTAGTAGTGGTGGTGTTGATGCTGTTACTCCTAGTGGAGGCGGTGGCAGTGGTGGTCTAGTTGTGGTGAAGATCATAACCACAGTGGTAGTGATGGTGGTGATAGTAGTAGTAGTAGTAGTAGTA
>NW_026428529.1:0-974 GCF_001194135.2 Octopus bimaculoides
GGGACTGTGTCAGGCAGTGGACCAGCGGCAAAGTCAGTTGCATTGTGCAGTAAGAGAAGTGCAAATTAAGGAGTGCAAATGTACCGCGATGACTGGATGTGTGTCAACCGGAGAAATGCAGACGTGTCGGAATCCCTACGCACCGAGAAGAAGCATCGATTTAGGAGTTTGGAAAATGTTGTTTGCTTTTGTCGGGACGACAAAGATCTAGGGAAGGGGTAGTGTTACGGACGCCGATAAACAAACAAAATAACGTTAGGTCCTTATTCCCCGAGCTGGGTTTGAAACCGTATTCTGGTTGTTGAGGATAATGGTATTTCCTTTGTTCTGTGAACAAGCACAGTTATTTTTAGCGTAGGAGTGGTCGCTGACCCTTTCCGGTCACCGAAAGTTCAGAAAAACAAGTTAGGAATTGTACTGAACTGACCCAGCTCTGGAGCGGGGTAACGTAGGACTGCTGGGTACGGTATCTCTGATAAATACGAAGGCAGTTGGCGTACGCAGTTGGTGTCGAGTAGTTGGCAGACCAGGAGTTGGTGAGCGGTCAGCCAGTGAAGATGTACAGCAGTTGATGTGAAGGCCAGCGGCCAGCAGTGAGTGAAGATGAACAGAAAGTCTGACAGAAAGAGGGTGAGAAAGAGAGAGGCTATGGTCAGAAGGTACCAGTTAGCAGAAATGGATAGAGTCTAAGAGAGAGAGAGGGACAGAGAGATGGAACTGTTGTGGCAGGCAAAAGATTGTAGTTGGTGACTTCTTGTGGATTGTAGTGGGATATTTGAAGGAAAGGAAATTCTTGCGGTGAAGGTTTGTTTAAATAATCTTTAAAGAGAGAACTTTGTTGTTACATGTTTTAAAAGAAAAAGAGATTTTGTTAACTGATGTTAACTGGTGGAAAAGAAAAGAAAGAACTTTGTTGTGACATGTTGTTCAAAGAAAAGAAAAACAAAGAAGTAGAACTTTTAATTGACTTGATA
>NW_026428529.1:3098-4502 GCF_001194135.2 Octopus bimaculoides
GTACTTAAGTTTAGGCATCAGAATTAAGTATGGTATTATCCATACAATTCCAAAATAAGGTGATTAAAATCAAAATAAGCAACAAGGATATCCAAAGTTAATGCAGTACGATCGTTTCATGCGACTCCATTTATTTAAGCAATCTGAACATTACATTAAATGTAAAATGCAGAGCAATGCTTAGCTGCACAAAGATATAGAAATTTACTGAAATTTCATTTCAACAGAAGGACATATTGTTGTAACTACATTTAAACTCTCCAAGTAGAAAGGAAGAATACAAAAAAACATTTTGACTTTGCTAGACCATACAGGCTAGTAATTAATTCCAAGCAGATTTTAACTGTCACTGATTTTAGTTGTTTTTTTTTTTTGTTTCATCTTATCAGACCTAGTAATTCAAAGCTTAAGAGGGCACCAGCCTTTTTCTCCTAGGGAAAGGGAAAAGGGTAAACAATATACATGGGTGATATGGTTATAAAGATCCTTTTGGTTTTAGTGATAAACTATTATAGGTTGGGGGGGGGGTTTCTCTACTAGCAGACCAGTTTATAATGGAGCAGGGGAAGTTTAACACAAGGCACCTCGGTCAAAAGTATATAAAATAAGGTTGCTATATGTGTACAGATACAGTATATGTTTATTCATAGTTTTCATTAATCAGAATAATGTATCAGTATTGTTTTACATATACTAAGTTTGGAAAAATTGAGATACCAATATTTGCTTAATTAATATGTGAATAAATAAAATAATAAATAAATTAATTAATAATGAAATAAGAAATACAAAGAAATAGTATATTGTAATGTAACTAATCAATACATTCAGTATGCACTCGTGCCAGTGGAAAATTAAAAGCACATCTGAACGTGGGGTGTAATCGGCCCACTTATGAGTACATCTCATTCATTGGACAAGGAACTTTGCTTGCGAAGACCTATTGAGGCAAGTGTAAACAAATCAAAATTGCTGATGTGGCCAATGACAGTACCGCCTGATTGGCACTCATGCCAGTGGAACATTAAAAGCACATCTGTTTGTGATCATTGCCAGGGCCACAAATTGGCTTCCATGCGGGTGACAAGTGAAAAGCACCATTCGAGTGCGATTGTTGCCAGCGTCGCCTTACCGGCACATATGCTAGTGACATGTGAAAAGCAACATTCAAGCGTGGTCGATGCCAGTGTTGCCGGACTGGCTCCTGTGCAGGTAGCATATAAAAACACCTTTTGAGCGTGGTCGTTGCCAGAACTGCCTGACTGGCCCTCATGCCGATGGCACGTAAAAGCACCTACTACACTCTCGGAGCGGTTGGTGTTAGGAAGGGCATCCAGCTGTAGAAACTTTGCCAGATCAGATTGAGCCTGGTGCAGCCTCTGGCTCACCAATCCTCAGTCAAAC
>NW_026428529.1:4754-6348 GCF_001194135.2 Octopus bimaculoides
CATCTACGATAAGTCTTGTGAGGTGAAAATCAACTAAAAAAGAAAGCCTTATAATGAAAAAACCCTTATGATGTAAATATGTTCGTAATTCAAAAGTTGATGAAATTAATAGGGAAAGTCTGAAGGCTGTTTTGCGTAACATTATTAAGCGTATGTAAATTTCATCCGTCTAATTGGCTATAGAAATGCTTGTGCAAAACAACTTTTTGCACTGCCCTGATTATACATAGCAGGGTAATCCCTTTTCGCAGGAGCTAGGATGGCAATTTGTGATGAAGCAATTGTTGGCGATCTGTTGCTACACAGTTCTGCCAGAATTCTAACAGATTGGCAGTTGATGTTGATGCACCATTTTGCATTATGTTCAAAGTAGCTTCTGGAATGTGGTGAATTGCTGCAGTCTGTTGCTGTCTTTTGAAACTGGTTGCTTTCTTTCTTCTTTGGAGGGATAATCTATGTACATATTAAACAGAACAACAAAAGTTATAAGAGATGGCAGGGCCGGTAGTTTTCCCATTTCGGTAATTTTTCAGATTAACACCCGCACGATTACCTAACCCTAATCCTAACCCTAACCCTAAACATGAGTTATATTGTAGTGAATGCTTGTGTGTACGTGTGTGTGTATGCCTTTGAGAGAGCGAGAGAGAAGAGGGAGAGAGGAAGAGAGAGAGAGAGGCGGAGAAAGGAATAGAGAACGGGAGCAATGAAGAGAAAGAAAGAGAGGAAGGGAGAATGGAAGACAGTTATAAAATAGCAATGCGTGCGCGTGTTTATATAAGAAACACAAACAAACTAAATCTTATATCTATAATGTTGATGTGTGTATGTGTTTATGTGTATGCTGTTGTCACAGATCACGTATGTGTGGTTGTGTGTGTTTTTACGTTTCTATGTTAACAAAAATATGTTAGAGGTAGAGGGATAGAAGAAAGCTATTAAATGGGAGAGAGGAAGAAGAACGAACAGTGAAAAGGTAGAAGGAAAGAATAGTTTTAAAGCAAGTTAATCTATGACTTTGTATGTATTATTTTCTCTCTCTCTCTCTCTCTCTCTCTCCCTCTTTTACTCTTACTCTCTATAGTATATGTTAAGTGCGTGGTTGATGTGTAAGAACGCCGGTACAGGTAGAAGGGAAGAAATATAAAAGTTGCTAGAAACAACAGCCAAATCTCCCTTAAATCAAACAAAGTAAACGGAATTTAAAAAATCTAATTACTGCACTGGGAAGCTGACATCGAGAAAATTCCATTGATGTAAAATCTTTTACGAAAAAGTGGAAAATGTGGATTGCTATAAACTTTTAAAAAGGCATCACACAAATACACAACTTCAGCTTTATATGTTAAGATGGGCAACATACACATACACACTAAAGAAAAAAAATGACAGGTATTTGTATGTATGTGTGTATTAATGTGTATTCTGTGTCTCTCTCTCTATATATATAGTAAGTAAATGCATTTTAAGAAATATATTGAAAAAATTCAGTTTGTAGGGAATAAATGTTTGACTGTTGATCGTATTTAGAAGAGACTGACAGGTGTTTGTATGTATGTGTTTATTTGTATGTATGTGTGTATTTGTACGTATG
>NW_026428531.1:0-378 GCF_001194135.2 Octopus bimaculoides
ACTACTACTACTACTACTACTACTACTACTACTACTACTGCTGCAACTACCTCCACCACACCGCCACCACTACTTCTATTTTAGCTGATGATGCAGCTATTGATGTTGCAAATGTTCGTGCTGCTGCTGCTGCTACCACCACTACTACAACTACCACCAACACTACTGTAGCGAATTCAGCTGCTGCTGTTGCTGCTACTAATTATTATTATTATTATTATTATTATTATTATTATTATTAATATTATTATTATTAAGGTGATGAGCTGGCAGAATCGTTAGCACGCCGGGCAAAACGCCTAGCGGTATTTCGTGTGTCGCTGAGTTTTGAGGTCAAATTCCGCCGAGGTCGACTTTGCTTTTCATCCTTTCGGGGTC
>NW_026428532.1:0-343 GCF_001194135.2 Octopus bimaculoides
GTCTCCTTGTGTGTGCATGTCTGAGTATGTGTGTGTGTTTATGGGTTTTTGTGACTATGTACTGTGTCTGTATGTATGGATGCATATCTCCATATGTGTGGACATGTGTCTCCATAGTGTCCTTGTGTGAAGTGATATGTGTATATATGGTCATGTGTTTCAGTGTTCATTTGCCTACGTGTATGTGTGCTTGTCTGTTCATATTACCTATGTCTATCTGTTTACTTTCCTATCCATTTGCCTACCTACATATACATATACATATATACATACACATACATCTACATAACAGTCCACTAACTATTCTACCTGTATATAAATATAAACTGTGGGTATGGGGGTA
>NW_026428533.1:0-256 GCF_001194135.2 Octopus bimaculoides
CACCCTCAGCCTAACCCACACTCCACCCATGCCTTCCCCACCTCCCAACCACCTCACATCACCACGCACACACTACAACTGACCAACTCCTTTTCCCCTCCCCATTTTCACACATGCATACGTCAAGATCACCAGCATTCTATCTCTCACACACACAGCCCCTAGTTCTTCGATCACCGTTCTTTCTCCCCCTTTTGTTATCTCCGCCTTTTCTTAGCTCTCCTGTGTAAAATTTCTAACTTCCGGTCAACCATAG
>NW_026428534.1:0-1037 GCF_001194135.2 Octopus bimaculoides
TAGCAACAGTGGTGTAGTTGTTACTTCGTCCCAGGTCAGATCTAAACGAGTAGATCTATGAAGGCATTCCAGCCATGACACCCTGTCTTTTTCCTGTGTGTGTAGAAAGAATCCACGACTACATTACACTTATTTTTAAATCACAGGATGAGATTTGGCTGCTATTCCTAGCAAATTGAGTGGTTATATACAATCACTTCTTGGATCGTAATAACAGTCGTAATAGTGATGCTAGTAATAGGTGTAGTGAGGTGATGTTAGTAATAATAGTGGTAGAGCTGGAGTATTAAACATTAATTGTGGTGGTGGTGGTGGTGGTAATGGCGGCAATGATATAATTGTAGCAGCAGTGTTGGTAGTGTGGTAGTATTAATAATCGTAAGGGTGGTTGTAATGGTGATGATAGTGGTGATTAGGACGGTGGTATCGCAAAATTAGAAAGAAATAATTGAAATTCAATTTCACCGTGGGACAGTAAAATAGTCTATTACCTGTTCCTAGGGATATAAGAGATGAAGAGTGTCATATAAATATAGCGCAGATTGAGAACAGGTTTCTAGTAACAGGGAAGGGCTGGGGTTAGTCCACATTATTCTACAGTAAGCATTGGACCGGTTTCCATTCCTCCCTGGACGAGAAGCTGGTAGGTCGTAGGATTACCCATTTTTACCAGCTGAGCAGACTAGAACAACGTGAAATGAAGTGTGTTGCTCAAGAACACAACGCATCACTCAGTCCAGGAATCGAAACAATCTTCCGATCATGAGTCCAGTACCTTAACCACTTAAAAAGGTTTTGGCATCTCCATATATATGAAATTCGAAATATAAGTGATAAATTATAAAATAATTTTCAATTTTTCAAAATGAAACAAATAAACAGTAAGACAGAAAACGTTTATTTTTGTGTACTTCCACTTTATTTATATTTGAAAAGTTTTGTCTTTCTTTTTAATTGCAATGTCTAATCAGATCCTCAAAATTAATTTTACGTAACTCACCTGCTTCTATACTTCGTAGAGATAAGGCATCCTGAAT
>NW_026428535.1:0-558 GCF_001194135.2 Octopus bimaculoides
TATATGAATGAATGTATATGTGAGTGAGTGTGTGGGGGGAATAGTGTATTGACTCAACATTTGAGTCGATAGCAGGGTCAAGGCAAAGGCTTATCCGTATCCCGACACCGCTATTACATTGTCTACATTGTCTTCATAATGAAAACATTTTATTCGCCTCTACTCAGTCCACATACCAACAAACAGGCCCCACCACGTTGTATAGAATATGTCAGCTTAAAGAAGGAAAGTAATGTAAAATCGGTGAGAAAGGTTCCTGTAGCTCAGTGATATTGTATAGGAACCAGTTACTAGATTTGGTAGGTTAATGATGTTGCTATTTCTTTTCTGTTTGATCTGTCTGTGAGAAGTCTCTGTGCCCACGATTCATGAACTCATCTAGATCGGTGAGACTGAAACCATTAACTTCCCGATTACTTTCTTGGGAGACGAAAACTGTAGGAAAGACATGTTTAAAGAGGAAATTCCAGAGGGTTAATATTATGAAAAAAAAAAATAATAATAAATAAATGAGTGGCTGTGTGGTAAGTAGCTTGCTTACCAACCACATGGCTCCGG
>NW_026428536.1:0-911 GCF_001194135.2 Octopus bimaculoides
TATATATATATATATATATATAAATATATATATATATAGATATATTTACTCATATATTTATATGCATATCTGTATATATGTATCAATATATACGTGTGTGTATATGTATATGTGTGTGTAAATATGTACATGCATATGTGTGTGTAAATATAGATGTATACAGGTATATATATATATGTATAAATATATATACGTGTGTGTGTGTATGTATATATGTGTGTGTACCCAATCTATATATGTAAAATATTCATGTTGGGCATGTGTATATGTATGTATGTGTATATAATGAACATGTACGTATAAAGGTCCTTTCAGTAAAATATCTAATAAATATATTATATGATATACAAAATTTTTGCATCCGCTTCTATTGTGTTGGAAAGATCAATTATCGTTTTACTGCTATTTCAATAGATATACATCGTCTACCCTTTAAAACTGATCATCAGACTCCAGTTTTATTTTTTTAATCATACATATATCGGTGCTCTAGCATGGCGAAGCTGGTTCAGAGAGTTCTGCTTTGCGTTCGTGCAGTTCTGAATTCGATATTACAACGTGTTCATCTTGGAGGTATCTCTTCTGATACAATCTCAGGATTTTTATGTGACAATGGAATGGCATCAAACACACATATGTGCGTGTGTATGCATGTGTGTGTGTATGTGTAGGTATCTATGTGTATATGGAGGTTTATTATGCAAATGTTGATGTGTGTCGAATGAATAAAAAGAATAGCGTTTAAAAAATTTCGTTGGAGATACATTAATTAAAACAAATTGTATGCCAGTTGAAAACACACGAACACAATTTTCAGGTGAAGACACGCGCGCGCGCGCACGCACACACACACACACACACACACACACACACACACACACACACACACACACACACACACACACACACAC
>NW_026428536.1:1341-2018 GCF_001194135.2 Octopus bimaculoides
TCAAGAAAAGTGTACTATACAGAACTAGTTTAAAAATCTAAAAACTCCAAGGGAGAATTTATAATACATAAAATCTATGAAATATTGGACTAAGAATTAAAATCTGTTACGGCATTTACTAGAAAAATGCTTCAAAAAATCATCTCCGGGTTCTATATGCGAAATAAGGCTTATATTATATGCTTTAAGGTATCTGTTTCTAAACTTTTTTGCAAACTGGACTGGTTTCATGCAAGACAATCGTTCCATGAACCTGGGAATCGCACACATAAGAAAACATAATAAAGTAATAAAGTGCATGATGTATAATTTAATTATTACATACATAATGCACACATATTACATATATATGATACATATATAATGCAAAGTTACCCCCTCACAAACATATAAATACATACATACATACATACATACATACATACATACATATATATATATATATATATTTATATATATATATATATATACGACGGACTTCTTTCAGTTCTCCGTCTACCAAATCCACTAACAAGGTAGAAGACACTGGCCCAAAGTGCCACGCTGTGTGACCGAACCCAGGACCATGTGGTTGGTAAGCGTCTGTGTTTATACCCCCCCCTCCGCCATCATCGCTTGACAACCGATGTTTTCGTGTTTACGTCCCCGTAATTTAGATGTTAGGTAAAAGAGACCGA
>NW_026428536.1:3933-4597 GCF_001194135.2 Octopus bimaculoides
TATATATATATATATATATATATATATATTATATTGTATTATATATATATATATACATGTATGTATATATTATATTATATTCTGTATATATATATATATATATATATATATATATATATGTATTATATTATATTGTGTGTGTGTATGTGTGTGTGTGTGTAAAATATAATATAGGCGATCGGCAAATTTGTCATTTTTTCAGCAAGAAGAATTCAAGTGAAATTTCGATTGTTATGTATATCCTGATCAAAATGATACATCTATACACATTATACATACATATGATTAATGTGAAAATGTAGATGTGCTTCACGAGGGCACAGCTTGGTTGATAACCCCTTCTGCACACTGAAGCTTGTTTCCGAATTTCATGGTTTTGAGTTCAGTCCCACTGCGTGGCACCTTGGGCAAATGTTTTCTGCTATATTCGCGGGCCCGACGAAAGCCTTGTGAATGGATTTGGTAGACTGAAGCTGAAATATGTCATGTGTGTGTGTGTGTATGTGTGTGTGTTTGTGTTTGTCCATCCCGCCCTCAGCGATTATCAACCGGTGTTGACGTATTTACGTCCCCGAGAACTAACGGTTAGGCACAAGAGACCGACAGAACAAGTACTAGGCTTAAAAAAAAAGTCCTGAGGTCGACTTGTTTGACTAAATAATAT
>NW_026428537.1:0-202 GCF_001194135.2 Octopus bimaculoides
TACATACATACATACATACATACATACATACACACATACATACATATAATCATGTGTGCATGCATCTAAGTATGTGTCAGTAGGCTTGTATATGTATATATATGTCTATATTAAATCTAATACACTGTCTGATAAACGTATATTCAATCTCACTATGGAAATATAACAAGGGAATATATGTATATATAGTTATGCAAAACAA
>NW_026428538.1:0-319 GCF_001194135.2 Octopus bimaculoides
TCAACTTTGATCTAGTGTAGATGCAGCATATTATTGAAGAGGAGCGAATAACAACAGAAATAATTTCGCAAACATAATCTAATGGTAAATTAGTTAAAGAAATATTAAAGAAATAAAATGCAAACAATGTGCCTGTTTACTATTTGCATAATGACCCTCCCGAACTATATATATTACATACAACATTATGAGGAATGACCACGAAAGTGGACGCCTATATGCTAGAAATAGATGCCAAATCACCTAACCACGAAGAGCATGTTCTCAAGTATGTATATATATTCTGAAGTATGTAACATAATTTTAATCTTCGGATTTT
>NW_026428539.1:0-312 GCF_001194135.2 Octopus bimaculoides
TTAAGTACCAGTGAAACACTGGGCTCAATGTAATCAACTAGTCCCCTCCCACCAAATTTCAAGCCTTATGCCTACAGTAGAAAGGATTATTATTATTGTTATTAAGACAGTGAACTAAAAGAATCATTAGCAGGTCGGACAAAATCCTTCACAGCATTTCTTCTGACTCCTTATGTTTCAAGTTCAAATTCTTTCAAGGTCAAAACTTAGCTTTTCAACCTTTTGGGATCAATAAAGTAAAGTATAGGGGTACTGGCTTTGTGTAAAAGAAAATACAGGGGGATCAGTTAATTATGATTTTATTCAACATAT
>NW_026428540.1:0-529 GCF_001194135.2 Octopus bimaculoides
TTCGTGCGGGTGACACATAAAAGCACCCACTACACTCTGAGTGGTTGGCGCTAGGAAGGGCATCCAACTGTAGAAACTCTGCCAAATTAGATTGGACCCTGGTGTAGCCATCCGGTTGCACCAGTCCTCAGTCAAATCGTCCAACCCATGCTAGCATGGAAAGCGGACGTTAAACGATGATGATGATGATGATGATGATGATATATATAAAATAATTCAGTAAAATTTAGTTGATGAATAAAAACCTTTATATATAAGCAAGACAATTAGTTACTGGCAAAATGTGAAAAAAAACATTGAAAGTAAATTGACAAATTGCTTAAAAAAAACAATTAAGCCAATTTATGCTCCCTCCGATAGGATTACTTACATAAATTGATATTTCTAATATGTTAGAAATAGCTATCAAATTGTACCCAATAATCTTAAAAAACAGAAAGAGTGCATTTAACAAAGCAGTTTTAAATATATGTAAAAATGAGATTGGAGATTTCTGCGGGACAACCTGTTGAAAGCCACCGACCAGATT
>NW_026428541.1:0-404 GCF_001194135.2 Octopus bimaculoides
TTCTTTTACTCTCTTATTTGTTTCAGTCATTTGACTGTGGCCATGCTGGAACACCACCTTCAGTTTAACAAATCGACCCCAACACTTATTCTTTGTAATCCTAGTACTTATTCTATCGCTCTCTTTGCCGAACCGCTAGAATAGTGGGCCTAAACACACCAGCATCGATTGTCAACCGGTGGTGGTAAGGACAAACACAGACACACAGACACAATTATTTACATATATATACGACGGGCTTCTTCCAATTTCCGTCTATCAAATCTACCCAGAAAACCTTCGTTGGACCGAGGTTATAACAGAAGACACTTGCCTAATGTGCCACGCAGTGGGACTGAGCCCGGAACCATGTGGTTGGAAGCAAGTTTCTTATTTCTTTATTGCCCACAAGGGGCTAAACATAG
>NW_026428542.1:0-681 GCF_001194135.2 Octopus bimaculoides
GCTTCTTTGTCACATCCATTATAGATTTGGAAAAATAACTGTTAAAATCGAACTCTTTAAAACTTGCACTAAGAATAAGTACAAGGTAAAATTGCTACCTGCTTTTATAGCAAGCTGATGCAGGTAGTTTATCCCGTCCCCTTCCCACTTTGACTTCATACAATTGAAAAACCGCATTGTTTATGGGATGATCTAATATACACACATACATATACATGCATATATATATATATATATATATATATATATATATGTATATATATATATATGTGTGTGTGTGTGTAGCGAACCGCTACCATCTTCCAGCAGAGGTTCGTCGCTTAGTTTTCGATAATTACTGCTATCCCTAGGTGACGGGTGTTCACCACTGAGGAGGGACACAAATAACCCGAAACCGTACGGTCTGGTGATCACGTCCTCTGCTAGTAGATGGTAGTGGTTCGCTCCCCTGTTTGCAATATATATCGGGTGAATATTGCTTTGATAAGCAGCTGGACAAGGCTCCTCCGGGGGTTAAAAACGGTAGTAACGTCCATTCCAACGGAATGGCCATATTGATGTTGCGATAAACATTAATTCTCAGTATAGTTACTACTTTTATCTCTTATAGACATTTTCTAACTAGCTACTTTGTTTGTGATAGATAGATAGATAGATAGATAGATAGATAGATAGATAGAT
>NW_026428543.1:2412-3659 GCF_001194135.2 Octopus bimaculoides
GGCTATTCTTATTCTAGCAGCTACACTTTCAGCGCACCCACCCCCACTACTAACTTGGTCGCCCAGATAGCGGAAGCTATCGACTACCTCTAGTTTTTCACCCTGGAATGAGATAGAAGTTGTTTCCTGTTTGTTTACAGTGTTTATTGCACCTGAACATCTGCCACAAACAAAAACTAACTTGCTAGTTAACCTGCCTTTGATGTTGCTGCACCTCTTATGTGTCCATAGCTTGCACCGGGTACATCTTATAGAGTTACTACCTACTCCTTTTCTACATACTGAGCAGGGCCATCTACCTGAAAGGGTTTGTGTTTTATCTACCTTCCTACTTATTAGGATTTTAATATATATATGTATGTATTTATATACATATGTATACACATGCAGATATATTGTAAGTCGGTATAACCCACTTGATTTGATAAGCTAGATCAATAGTTATTATACTTATCACATAATAGAATACAATATAAGCCAAGCTGTTGGTGATTTGTACCAGAAAACTACAACTACAGATCAAAAAGCTTACTTCAAGTAAACATAGAGTTTCTCAGTACTGACTCAGTTTTCTAGTTTATTAAATAAAATTTACATGACATTGAGGGTGTCTGATGCCACATCCCAATTCTTCCAATTTATCAATGTAAAAACAAATTACTCCATCTGATGAAGGGCTATATTACTTGTAAGTGTTCACAGAAAAGGCAATAAAGCATATACCAGCAACATGACTTCGCTTCAGTAGTTATTATGCTACTGAGGTGATTGTTGTCAGAAACAAGATGACACATTTCATTTGATCAATGTTTGAGTATTGTTCAACTATCTGTGGCCTGTTTTATGACTATCTTGACTTACATTCCAATATTGTTTGTGAACATTACATCTATGTCCTCACAACAAAATACGTACTTTAGGCTTACACCAGAGACATTTAACACATACACACACACACATATATATAAACCCCTTTTACCCGCACCCACTTATTTCACTTGGTATAACACTAGTGTAACAATAATTGGGTACCCTCTCAGCAGTATATTGGATAGAAACTATCCCTTAGTGGGTTGAATCTTCAACCCCTAACTCCCTTGCATTATATATATATATATACACACACATACATACATATATATATACATATATTATGCCCTATATACACATATACATACATATACATACATATATATAATATATACATATATATACATACACACACACACACACATATATATATATAT
>NW_026428544.1:0-518 GCF_001194135.2 Octopus bimaculoides
GAGAGAGAGAGAGAGAGAGAGGGAGAGAGTGAGTGAATCTTGGTGAATTAACTTATAAGCCCCTCTGCTTCTTTTTGGTTAGACAGATTATTTCCTGCCAAAAAGGAGAGAAAACTGAAATCCGAGTATTTCAACTGATCAAATTAGCAAAAGTGTGATTAACAGAGTTAAACAGTTGTTCACTTGGTGCCCGAGGATTCTACAAATCCGTGTTTGTATCAAAGGAGTTATTGTTACAATTTATGCGGTGTGATATTTAGCAAACAAAATAAGGCGGCAAAAGCTGCTAGAATCGTTAGTGCGTCGGACAAAATGCTTTGTGACATTTTGTTCGTCTTTACGTTCTGAGTTCAAATTCCGCCGGGGTTAGTTTTGCCTGTCATCCTTTCGGGGTCGATTAAATAAGTACCAGTTGAACACTGGGATCGATGCAATTGTCTTACTCACTCACCCGAAATTGCCAGCCTTGCGCCAAAAATTGAAATCAATATTGAGCAAACAAGAATAGAACAAACGTC
>NW_026428545.1:0-543 GCF_001194135.2 Octopus bimaculoides
CCAGTATACCCATCATGACTACCCGTCCGATAAGGGTACACCAGGCACATACATCACAAACATATGTGCGCGACATGGTGTTCTCATATCAAGATAGACAGCACATGACCTCGCAGGTCGGGCCCAGTTATAATTTTCTTCACATTGAGTAGCCCATCCCGCTCAAAAGGTCCCTGAATAAGGTTTGTTTAAGGATGTTAAACAAAACACCCACGTTTCCAAAGGTGAATTATTCAAACCCCAAAGAACTCCTCTCAACACATGGCTATGATGCTCCCCCACTACTTCTGCTCGTGATCAGAGATGCACATATCGTCAGCCACCAAGGAACATGCTCAACTGGTTAAGGTCAAACAACTGACAAGCAAATCTGTGGTATTAAGCAGAATATTTGCTGTAGCCCATCTTTTATACCAAGACAAAACAATGTACATGATAACACTTCCAATTGATTAAGATCAGAAGCCATTAGAGCCACTGCCTGGTACTACATCATGGAATTTATTATTATTATTATTATTATTATTATTATTATTATTATTA
>NW_026428546.1:0-280 GCF_001194135.2 Octopus bimaculoides
ATGAATGTATACACACACACACACAGATACACGTGTATATATGAACATTCGTGCACATACATTCGCACACACATATATATATTTTTTATGTATGTGTTGTTACACGTATTTACATAGAGATTCATACGTAAAATTATACACTCCTTAGTACGTATATAAATACTGTCGATGTGTGGTAATTAGTAATAAAATGGAGGGATATTTATCGGAAGGTAATTCATATATTAGTAAATGAGATATTAAATGATTGAAAATTAATAAATAAATAAATAAATAAATA
>NW_026428547.1:0-666 GCF_001194135.2 Octopus bimaculoides
CTATCTATCTATCTATCTATCTATCTATGTATCTATCTATCTATCTACCTTTCCTTCTTTCTTGTCAATAACTCACCATATCTCTATATACACACATATGCATTCACGCACTGATATATACACGCAAACCATATAAGTTTAATGCAATGCTAAGCAAAACAATATACTGTGCTCATATATAGACTACTATATATTAATTATCAATAGCTAGACATCTCCTTTTGTATTACAATACTTTCATCGCCATATATGGATTTTCAGGAAATACTGCATAATATCTTCCGCATTCATACGTTGATCATTATGTTAAGAATGGATTCAACCTTTGTCACCGTGATGCTATGTTAATCTTGTACAGCGATTGTTTTAGCGATTGTCATATATTGTGTGATTCGTAAAACTCTGTGCTCTTCCATCATAAAAGTGTGTTTCTGTGCGTAAGTTCCGCGTGCATTTCTGTATTTTCGTGTGTGCGCGTTTGTATATGTGTGTGTCCAACTATGTTTGTGTATATTCGTTGATGTGAGTATGCATATGTGTCTCCATCACTTAATCCTATATGTACCGTAATCCCTCGCCATATCACGGTTCACCTACCGCGGTTCATCAATCACGGTTCACCTATCGCGGTTTATTATTTAAGCTTACATCGATTCTTCCGTGGTG
>NW_026428548.1:0-916 GCF_001194135.2 Octopus bimaculoides
GAACGATTGAACAAACGTACGCATGTACGTACGAATGAACGAATGTACGTACGAACGAACAAACGTACGTACGAACGAGCGAACAATCGTACGAACGAACGAACGTACGAACGAAATAACGAACGATCGATCGAACGAACGTAGGTACGAACGAACGAACGTACGTAGCGACGAACGAACAATTGAACGTACGAACGAACGATCGAACGAAAGTACGTACGTACGTACGACCGAACGAGCGAATGAACGAACGTACGTAGGCAGGAAATGAGGAAAGAACGTATGTACGTACGAACGAACGAACGAACAAAGGCATGAACGAAAGTCCGAACGAACGAACGAACAAGCCAACGAAAGAAGAAACGAAGAAACGTACGTACGAACGAAATAACGAACGAATGAACGAAAGATCTAACGAACGAACGAACGAATGGACGAAAGAACGAATGAACGAACGAATGTACGAACGAACGAACGTACGTACGAACGAACGTAGGTACGAACGAACGAGTGAACGAACGAACGTAGGCATGTACGTACGAACGAATGAATGATAGATCGTGCGAACAAACGATCAAAGGAATAAACGTACGTACGTACGAAGCAAGGCTCGAACGAACGTACGTACGAACTAGCTTAAGTACTACGAACGAACGAACAAGCCAACGAAAGAAGAAACGAACAAACGTACGTACGAACGAATGAACGAACGCACGTAGCTACGAACGAATGAACGATTGAACGCACGAACGAACGAAAGTACTACGTACGTACGACAGAACGAGCGAATGACCGAACGTACGTACGTAGGCAGGGAATGAGGAAAGAACGTATGTACGTACGAACAAACAAACGAACAAAGGCATGAACGATCAAACGTACGTACGTACGAACGAACAAACGATCAAAGGAATAA
>NW_026428550.1:0-216 GCF_001194135.2 Octopus bimaculoides
TTCATGTAGCAAATACTATATACTGGTTCATGTAGCAAATACTATATACTAACAGTTGGGATCCAGCCAAACCATCCAGCAAAAGAGTAGTCATCATTGTTGAGCTTTAACTTCAAGCAAAACGAGACTAGTATGGAGATCTTGCTTGCTGTGAGGTGGTTCTCAGAGGAGAGAAAATAAAGAATGTGTAGTGGCTAGCGATCTATCATGGTGAAT
>NW_026428551.1:0-225 GCF_001194135.2 Octopus bimaculoides
CATATGCTAGGACACAACAACCTCCTAAGCAGACCAAGTGCAGATGTGAATAGCATATAAGAACTGGTATTAAGGAAGGATAGGAACATATTAGATTTATAAGCTCTAAAATTCATTCCATAATTGCCCAAGATCCTGAGTTCAATTCCAGGCAGTGACCTGAATAATAATAATAACATCATCATCATCATCATCGTTTAATGTCTGCTTTCCATGCTAGCATGG
>NW_026428552.1:0-312 GCF_001194135.2 Octopus bimaculoides
TATATATATACACCATTTTAACGTGCTTCCCAACATATTTGTCCCGTTTTTGTTTTTGCTCGGGACCATATGTATATAATATAACACACACACGCGCGCGCATACACACACATACATACGTAATACATACATACATTTATACATACATACCTATATATATATATATATATGGATATACATACATAACATATATATACATACACATATAAGTATATACATATGTATATATATAAGTATATACATACATATATGCATATGTATATGCATATATATGTATGTGTATATATGCATATATACAAATATATATATATA
>NW_026428553.1:0-163 GCF_001194135.2 Octopus bimaculoides
TACTAGATTCAGATATACACACATTACTCGATTCATAAAATATACACACATTACTCGATTCATAAAATATACACACATTACTAGATTCATATATACACACAAGCACATACATACGTTACTAGATTCATAATATATACATATTACTCGATTCATATATACACAT
>NW_026428553.1:200-319 GCF_001194135.2 Octopus bimaculoides
TACTAGATTTATATATACACACACATTACTAGATTCATAGCACATACATACATACATTACTTGATTCACAATATATAGACACAAGCGCATACATACATTACTCGATCCATAATATATAC
>NW_026428554.1:0-429 GCF_001194135.2 Octopus bimaculoides
ACGTGGCCTTTTCATAAGCCGAGGGTCTCCAATGTCCCTGGTGGTTGCAGTCACTCAAATTGCGTTGGTCAATAAATATCTACGTCGTTGACTGCGTGAATAAATAACTGATGCGAAGTCCGCAAACATTAAACTGAAATATTTATTTGACGGATATAAAAATATTGAGTATTTGCTGTTTACGATGACAATATTAATAATGGTCGACTGGGATAGAGAAAAACCGTTCTGTAAACTATGGAAGGCTATTTGTGTGAGAACGTGCGGTAGGTTCAAAAATACACGGTCATCTGCGCAAATCCCTGAGGAGATTTGTGGTCTGTTGGTCATCTGCGCTCCAAACTATGCGCCAAATGGTTTTTTATCGGGGACCAGAAACCAGATAGATAGATAGATAGATAGATAGATAGATAGATAGATAACTTTCTT
>NW_026428555.1:0-477 GCF_001194135.2 Octopus bimaculoides
GCAACAAGGTGGAAAAAAGAGTACTCAAATACCAGAGGTAGAGTAATTACGATGCATAGTAATTTCTTTCCCAGTCCGTTGTTTTGTTGCACCAACTAATATTGACCTTAATATGGAGACACGACACAACGGCGTGGCGCACTTCACACCATCAAGATCTGCGTTGAACATTTTGAAAAATATCGATGCGGGAGTAAAGGAGATAAACATTTATGATGAAAGACCTTTCAACTCCAGGCAAAAATCTCCAATGACCTCCAGGGCCATCTATGGGAAATTGATTCTCGTAAAATTCTTGCCACTGACATAAATGAGAAAGCACAAACGAAGAAACAGTCGGAAACAAGGAGCCAACGACAATTACGATAAATGTGTGTGCGCGCGCGCGCGTTGCATGTAAATATCTCTCTCCCTCCCTCTCTCTCTGTATACATGCATGTATGTATATATGTATGTATGTATGTATGTATGTATGTA
>NW_026428556.1:0-544 GCF_001194135.2 Octopus bimaculoides
AGCATGGCCACAGTCAAATGACTGAAACAAGTAAAAGAGTAAAAAAAGTATACACTTTCTTAACAAATATCAAGTAGTCTTAATATGTTGTCAAAAAAATTTGATTGGTACATGGAAGAATTTTGTATCAGAGATTTTGCCAGTTTTGGCACGCACTCTCAAAAGGGTTGCTCACCCTTGGTCTAGTCAGTCATGCCAAATTGTCAAGCCTCAAAATAGCTCATTCTGACAGGATGCACATCTCTGTCACTTGTGATACGATTACATATTAAAACATCCTACACAGGCAATAGACATGCCTTTTCTGCTTCTCCTTTTATCGGTAAACACAATAACAGTTTTCATCATTGCTTATGTTTTCAACTTTAATCTACAGTTAACTAGTTTTCTTCTTAATAAAAATTAGCCAAAAATAACATCTTTAAGAGTTACCGGGTACAACGATAACAGTAGCATTAACAGATTTCTTTAGGTAGCTTTCTTGCCAGCTTGCACTGATTAAAGTTCAACAAATGTGTGTGTGTGTGTGTGTGTGTGTGTGTGT
>NW_026428557.1:0-307 GCF_001194135.2 Octopus bimaculoides
CACACACACACACACACACACATACACACACATACAGACAGACACAAACACACACACACATACACACACACACACATACATACACACACAAGTACATACACACACATATATGTATATGTATGCATATATGTATGTTCTACCTCATTAATAATCAATGCAATTATATACATATAAGCTTTCGTTCAGAAAGACAATATATAAACTTATAAATACAAAAAACATACGCATGTATATAATATTTGTACATATATATTTACGTGTGTATGTGTGCATGTGTGTGAGTTTGTGTGCGTGTGTGTGTCTGTAT
>NW_026428558.1:0-468 GCF_001194135.2 Octopus bimaculoides
GACATTTCTTTAATGAATATATTATAAAATATCATAAAATATCAAATACTATTATTAAGTTTGAAAATGGAGAGATTCAATGGCTATGAATGAATGAATGAATGAATTAATTAATTAATTAATTAATTAACATCTTTGCCTACAATTGTTTCATTTCACATTCAATTTAAATTGCAAAACACATATAAATATCTTTGCATTTCAAAATACCTTGGGCCGAAAATCTTCAGGGCATGAAAAAGGGGTTACCGGTCAAAATGCTCTGAAGATTTTCCACTCAAGGTATTTTGAAATGCATACTTATATATTTATATATGTTTTGTAATTTAAATTGGATGTGAAGTGAAACAATCGTAGGCAAAGATAACAACTAATTAATTTATTTATTTATATCCATTGAATCTCTCCATTTTCAAACTTAATAATAAAAATGATAATAATAATAATAATAATAATAATAATAATAAT
>NW_026428560.1:0-670 GCF_001194135.2 Octopus bimaculoides
ATATATATAGTTAATGGATATCGTTCAACAGATGAAACTAGTTATGTGTGACATGCACTATATAGTTTGGTACATATATAGGTCTATTGTTTTCTGTATTTATATCGGATGAAAATGACATGTCTCTATGTTGGGAGGGAGAAGTATCACGGATTGATTGGCATTGGCAATCTTTGCACAAATAGTAGACACTCCCAAGCATATTCATGTGTTGTTTATTTTCCCACTCTCTGAGTATTGTAAGTTTTAAAAGGATAGAATTAATAGCTAAACTTTATTTATTTGTAAATAGAACCGTACAAATAAGCAATTTTAGTATTTGCAGCCTAACTATCTCATTCTATTATATATGTAGAGAATTCAATTACTCCTTTCTTGAATGCGTTATTTTTATAGAAACATATATGTGGAAAAAATTATTATTGCTCAACTTCTTATTAATCAGTTCTTGGAAATTCCATGGGTACCGCTAGTAGTAGTAGTAGTAGTAGTAGTAGTAGTAGTAGTAGTAGTAGTAGTTGTAGTAGTACAAATAATAATATAAGACTCATTTAACACTTGAATGAAAATCCCAGAGCGTACATCGAAATATTCACAGAATTCAACACACATACATACGCACATACATAGATACATACATACATACATACATACATACATATATACATAT
>NW_026428561.1:0-226 GCF_001194135.2 Octopus bimaculoides
CATGCAAATATACATTTATACACAAACACACACACATATATATATATATATACATATACAATACATATTTATATATGCATACATGCACACATATACATATGCGTATATATATTCATAAGCATACATATATATATACATGCACAAACACACACATATATATATATACACACACACACATAATCTATCTATTTATCTATCTATCTATCTATCTATCTATCTATCTATC
>NW_026428562.1:0-315 GCF_001194135.2 Octopus bimaculoides
CGCTGCCCTAACCACTAGGCCATTGCGCCTCCACACTCATAATGTAAAGACGGATAAAATACTACAAAGCAATTTGCCTAGTGTGCTAACAATTTTGTTAAATAATATCAAGAAATCAAAAACAGCAATAACAGCAATTTGTTAACTGGTATGTTAGAGTGGGGGTTAAAGAAATAAGCATTCTTTATAATTTTAAACTCAAACTCATTTTGAATTTCTATAAGCCTTTTTGATGAGAATTTAGGATCAAAATTTTATCCCATAATCAACTGCTTTGGTGTGAAATAGAAATAGCACTTAACATAGGGCATGCTG
>NW_026428563.1:0-266 GCF_001194135.2 Octopus bimaculoides
TGTGATAGTGAAGTTATGCCTCCCTTCATCTTCCCACACAGCCTCAGACTCAACACGAAGAACTACGTCAGATGCCTGGAGGAGGTAGTGCTGCTCTGGATAAAGAGGGTGGCTGCTGGAAGACCCTATGTCTGGCAACAGAACTTTGCACCATGTCACACAAGCAGGAGAATCCAGTCATGGCAGTCAAACAATTTCTGCAACCACATCACCCCTAACACCTGGCCACTTAACTCCCCAGACTGCAACCCCCTTGATTATTATGT
>NW_026428564.1:0-312 GCF_001194135.2 Octopus bimaculoides
TATTCACAAAAACTGAGGCAGAACTGAATAGCCTAGTCCAGTCTGTTTGGATTTTCTCTAACGATATTAAGATGGAGTTTGGACTCTCAAAATGTGCTACGATGGTGATCAGATGAGGAAAACTTTTCAGAATAGAAGGCATACGGTTGCCAAGTGGTGAAATGATGAAGGCAATTCAACCACTATCCAGCTATAAATACCTGGGAATACTTGAGGCAGAAGGAATCAAACATGAGATGAGGGGAAAGATGACAAGCGAGTACTTGCAGTGAGTGAGAAAAATAATGGCTTCAAAACTGAATGTGAGAAACA
>NW_026428565.1:0-315 GCF_001194135.2 Octopus bimaculoides
TATATATATATATATATATACACAAATATGCACACACACATCTATATATTTGTATATCAACTTATAAATATATATATTTGCAAATACATCCATGTATACATACATACATAAATATAATAAATGTGTGTGTGTGTGTGTGTGTGTGTCTGTTTATAACACTTGGCAAAAGAACAATATCATTTGTTTTAAGTAGTCATACTTTTCAACACATCTTCAAAACATGCTACTTGCTGTCCTTTCCCCAGTCTCACATGTCTACACACATACGTTTATGTGTGTATATATATATATATATATATATATATATATATATAC
>NW_026428566.1:0-289 GCF_001194135.2 Octopus bimaculoides
CAGACAGACAGACAGACAGACAGACAGACAGACAGACGGAGAGATAGACCGGCAGACAGACAGATAGACAGAGAGACAGATAGAGAGACAGAGAGAGACAGATAAGGGTATTGACAGAGAGATAGATTTAAATATATACCATTAGTTATGCATTCATACACATTTAGCGAAATATTTATATACATATACGTACATATGTGTGTGTGCATATGTGTGCGTATGTGTGCGCATGCTTGTCCATGTGTATATATATATATATATATATATATATATATATATATATATATAT
>NW_026428566.1:777-1989 GCF_001194135.2 Octopus bimaculoides
ACGTACTTCAGCATACACACACACAAATACATGCATAAGTGTATAAGCAATCACATGCACATACACACACACACACACACAGATAGATAGATAGATAGATAGATAGATAGATAGATAGATAGATAGATAGATAGATAGATAGATAGATAGATAGATAGATAAAGAGAGAGAGAGCGGGGGAGGGAGGGAGAGACACACACAAATTCACGCAGATTCAAACACACACATATATATGTATATAAGCAATTACAATTGTCGAACTATCCCGCATTATGTGTCTTGTTTATACACAAACTCACACACATCCATACATAAGCTGCAGATTCTTTCATAAATAATATATAACTGGGTATATTAATATAAATGCTTACTCCACCTACAATTTACAGCGCTTCCACCCTTCCATATTTCAGTATGGCTTCTTTCCTCACTTAGCCTTAAATACCTTGAGGTTCATCCTCCCACTTCCTTTCTATCTCTCTTCATTTCTGATTCGATTTCATCGATATCGTCTAATTTGGTTGATAATACGGTGTGATGTAAGTGCCGAGGTTTTACCCTTCTCCACCATTTCTACGCATTTTTTCCTATCTTGTAATTTTATTCACACGTACACGCATTTTGATTCAGTTCTCAATCTCCCACACCCTCTCTCGCTCTCTTTCTCTTTCTCCCTCTCTCTCTCTCTCTCCCTCCTTCTATTTTTCTCTCTTTCGTATATATTTAACTATATGTGCGTATATAAAGACGGCGAGCTGGCAGAATCGTTAGCACGCCGGATGAAATGCTTAGCGGTATTTCGTACGTCTTCATGTTCTGTGTTCAGTATACGGACGGGATGCCGAATGCACTTTTGCCGAAGGACAAGAAGCCGAACGAACAGAAATTCGAACTGACTCAATGCCGAAAAGACATACGAAAATAAAAATATTTGGTAACCATTTTATTCCTACACTATGACTATTTGAGAGGCTGAATTGGTTATTACACTATGTAGGTTATTACACTATGGTTATTACACTATGTAGGTTTTTTTTAATATTATTGTGTCCGTTCGGCTTTATGTCCGTTCGGCCCTCTTGTCCTTCGGCAAAAGTACATTCGGCATCCTGTCCACACACAGTTCTTTCAGACATTAAGGATAATATATGCATCACATTTAACTAAATATTGTACGTTATTCCGACTTTTATAATAGTGATGTACGAAGGT
>NW_026428567.1:0-422 GCF_001194135.2 Octopus bimaculoides
ATACATACATAAATAAATACACACATGCGCACGCACACACACACACTCGCTTAGGCATTGTGAGACTAATAACTTGGTGTACAAATCTGTATACATATGTTTCAGAATGGAGTGTTAGATGAATATAAAGCAGTAATAAGAAAATGAGATGACAAAGGAATAAATGATTATATTATGAACTTCGTTAACTTACAACTGTTTCTGCTATAAGATGGACTCAGCTGAGTGCCTGAATAACACCTCACAGCTTCATCGGAGCCTAGAATATAAATTGCACTTCATATTCGTGCCACCGAGGAAATTATAGAATGTTATTCAGGCATTCAACTTTAAGTCAATTGCACCTTGAAGCAGAAGCAGTTGTAAGCTAACGAATTGTTCCTTTGTCATCTTTCTTTCTTATATATATACATATATATATA
>NW_026428568.1:0-229 GCF_001194135.2 Octopus bimaculoides
TATGTGTGTATACATGTATATATATTCTTTGTATTATATATATATATATCCTTGGTTGGTGTATTTACGTTGCCGTAACTTAGCCGTCCCGGAAGAAAAACTCCGATAGAATAAGTATTAGGCTTACAAAGAATAATTCTTGGGGTCGATTTGTTCAACTGAAGGCGGTGCTACAGCATGATCGGAGTCAAATAACTGAAACAAGTAAAATAATACATACATATATATA
>NW_026428569.1:0-362 GCF_001194135.2 Octopus bimaculoides
TATATACCATGTACACATGCATAATACGTACGGACATATCTGTATACAAACATACGTATATGTATGTGTATATAACTGTGTGTATGTATACATAGTGTGTGCACGGGCGCACGAGCGTGTGTGTGTGTGTGCATCGTCTTCCCTCTTGCTTTTACTTTGCGACCATACACGCTTGATACATCTATCTATCTGTCTGTCTGTTTGCCTGTCTGCCTGTCTGTCTGTCTGTCTGTCTGTCTGTCTGTCTATCTATTTATCTGTTATCTATCCATCCACTTATCTAAGTATACATGTGTAGTGTGTGTGTGTGTGTATATATATATATGTATGCATTTATGTATGCATGTATATATATATATATA
>NW_026428570.1:0-341 GCF_001194135.2 Octopus bimaculoides
CGAGATTGCTCCAATCTGGCCAGCCCCAAGGAAAAACTAAGCGAAGAGCAATAGATTCCTTGGAAGAAAGCAGCGAATGTATACAAAAACAAGGTCAGAAAAAAAGAACAATGCTATACAAATACAATAAAAATAATAACAGGACATAACAACAGGTTTCTTTCGACGAAGGACGAAATAAATTAAGCTGACATTTGTGGAAATAAAGCCTCACGGCAGGGATACAGTGTTTCATAGGCACAGGGAGGAATATCGACGTTGCACGCACAACGGCCGGCCAAGAAAGAAAGATTAGGCTTAGCCGAACGCCGGTCACTTGGGAAGAAAAGAGAGAGATAGAG
>NW_026428571.1:0-247 GCF_001194135.2 Octopus bimaculoides
CGATGATGATGATGATGATAATTGGAGAGAAATAGCGGTGGTGGTAGTGGTGAAAAAAAGATGATCTCAGTCTTGGTAATGTAGTCTGAGATGATGATGATGATGATGATTATGCCGTCAGCGGTCATTTGATTGGTTGGTTGGATAAACAGTGGAAAGACTGCCGGACATTCATCATCATTTAAATAATGATGGTGCTGCTGCTACAACTACAACTTCTACTACTACTACTACTACTACTACTACT
>NW_026428571.1:257-570 GCF_001194135.2 Octopus bimaculoides
TACTACTACTACTACTACTACTACTACTAGTAGTAGTAGTAGTAATAGTGATACTATTACAACTATTACAATTTTCACTGCTATACTACTGCTATATAACTACTACTACTATATAACTACTACTACTACTACTACTACTACTTCTATTACTACAGATGCTATGATTTCTACTACTGCTGCTATTCTGCTAATAATGATGAGGATGGTGATTATATATACATATATATATGTGTATATATATGTATATATACATATATATACACTCATATGTGTGATATTGTGAAGATAAATATAATATATATATATATATATA
>NW_026428572.1:0-233 GCF_001194135.2 Octopus bimaculoides
TCAAATGCCTTTGTCAGTCAGATCGACAAATGCTATATATATAGTGGTAATTGCTGCTCCCGACATTTTTCTTGTTGTTGACGAATGTAGAAGATCATATCCATTGTTGAGCGGTTAGATCTAAAACCGCACTGGCTCTCGGGTGGTAGTACGCTTTCTGCTAGCTTCTGAAGTCGTTGCAGAATGATCCTCGCAAAAGATTTTCCAGTGATATATATATATATATATATATA
>NW_026428573.1:0-655 GCF_001194135.2 Octopus bimaculoides
AGAGAGAGATAGAGAGAGAGGAGAACGAAAGAAACATTTATAGGAGAGAAACATTAAAATGTCTGAACTCAAATAAGTCAACGTTGAACCATTGACGCCAAAGTACATAATTTTACAGTAGTCTCTGACTTAAAAGTTATCTACAAAATAAAAGGACAAGAAAAAAAGAAACTTAATGACATCAATCTCAATTTGGCTGGAAGAATCTGCGAAAATTATGAGCATAGCCCCTTTGCATCGGACGAAAGCAAACCACGGATTCAACTTTAAAAAGCAAGATAAATATTTCGGATATTGCAAATCTACAGTCGAAAGATAGCCAGTTCGAATCCCGTCAAATGCTTATATTCTTCTCAAGAGTAATGCACCTAATGACCTTTGGCTGTCAAACCAACAGAAAAATAATGCTGATATTATAGATATCGTAAAGGCGGTGTGCTGGCAGAATCGTTAGCACCCCGGCAAGATATTTAGTTCGCAGCTCGCCCGTCTTTACGTTCTGAGTTCAAATTCCACCGAAGATCTATTATTCCTTAAATGTATACCTAATACATCACAGGACTTGAACTAGTCCCTTAGTGTGTCTATTTACAAAGACAGAAAGCAAGAAGACACGTATTTGCTTACGTACGTACATACATACATACATATATAT
>NW_026428574.1:0-313 GCF_001194135.2 Octopus bimaculoides
AAGATTAAAATTCAAAAGTCTTAGTTTTGGCGCACTGAATCCGGAAAATATCACTGCAGAAAATAATTTCTGCTTTGAATTTACCAACTGTTATTAATTAATTCGCAATTCCCTGCCCTATATCTGTATTTATATTGATGTCTCCTATTGGATAGTTAAACTGCAACCTTTTTATGCGGGACTATTTGTGGCGCACATGGGATAAATTCTTGGGGTGAAATGAGGAACTCACTAGCCGATAAATTTGTGAATGCCTTTCCTCGTGTGATTTTGATGTCGCATGGTCAAATACCCATGAGTATATGGGCATTTT
>NW_026428575.1:0-115 GCF_001194135.2 Octopus bimaculoides
AGGTGTGTGTATGTATGTGCTTGTGTGTATATATTAAGAAGCTAGGAGTGGATGTATGTATATAGTATGAATCTAGTAGTGTGTGTGTATCTGTATGTCTCCATATGTGTGAATA
>NW_026428575.1:234-370 GCF_001194135.2 Octopus bimaculoides
TGTATATATTATGAATCTAGCAGTGTCTGTGTGTATGTATGCCTTTGTATGCTCGTCTGTATACCTAGATGTGTGTGTGTGTGTGTATATTATGAATCTATCAGTGTGTATGTGTTTATTGGTGTGTGTCTGTATG
>NW_026428576.1:1434-2241 GCF_001194135.2 Octopus bimaculoides
TGCACACACACACACGCACGTGCGCACATACACCTACATATATTGTCTATAAGCATTTAAGTCGTAGCAGGCATGACTATTAAGCTGGAGGTGCGTGGTTCGAGTTCTATTAACCGTGATATAAACCACAAAGCAAAACTATTCTCCTGATATTCTTTACGTTTTTTTTATTCTTTCCACACACAAACACACACACATGCACACACATGCACACACACACACGCACGTGCGCACATACACCTACATATATGTATGTGAGCACCTATGTGTATTTAAGTATGTTTGCATGTATGTACCTACGTGTGTATGCGCGTGGTATAAGTATTTGCATTTATGGTTGTAAAATTTTGTGTAAGGAATCCATAGGAGCGTCCATTCTCCGGATTCCCTTAATTTCGCACTAAATTTATATATTTTCGTACGCTCTTCAGTATAAAACATATAAAATTGGCGCCCTACAACTATCTGCCCGTCGTAAATTCCATTATACCTACACGCGCACGCGCGTACACACACGCGCATATACGTTCACACATACATACACACATATATATATATGCACATACATATGTATATATATATATATATATATATATATATATATATATATATATATATATATATATATATATATATATATATATATATACATGCGTACATATATATATGTACACATATATATATACATATATATGTGCACATATATATATATATACACATACATATGTATATATGTGTGTGTGCTTATATTTATGTACATATATGTGTGTACATATATATATATATATGCAGATATGTGTGTGTGTG
>NW_026428577.1:0-241 GCF_001194135.2 Octopus bimaculoides
CAGTTTCCATCAACCAAATCCATTCACAAAGCTTTGGTCAGCCCAAGGTTATAGTGGAAGAATCAACAGGCATTGATACCAGAAATAAAGACCAATCCAAAAATCCTAAAAACATCAATTTTGAAATTATCAATGCCAACAGGTATGGCCGAGCGGCTGAGCAGCTCACATTGCAACCACACGGTTTGGGGTTCAGTCCCACCGTATGCTACTTTGGGTATATGTTTTCTAATACAGCCCT
>NW_026428578.1:0-367 GCF_001194135.2 Octopus bimaculoides
ACCACCACCACTAAATCTTCACCATCATCATCATCATCATCACCACTGCCACCACAATGTTGCTACCACCACCACCATCACTACCACTGCAACAACAACAGCCACCACCGCCGCCGCTGCTACAGCCACTACTGTCCCCTCCCCCTCATCACCACTACCACCACCTCTACCTAGCATCCCCATCATTATTTTCTAGCCTATTAACTGTTAATTTCCCATAATCACCAAACCGTCACTCCCGTTGCCTCACTTCCACAATTACTTCCAAAGCAAAATTTCATTTCACCTCTATGATTTCATAGCAGTAACATACCCCCCGAACCACAACTACAACTACCATTCTCCTCCTCCTCCTCCTCCTCCTCCT
>NW_026428579.1:0-237 GCF_001194135.2 Octopus bimaculoides
GACATAGAACACCTGACATCAGAGCCACTAATTGTGTAGGCTTATACCAATATCTTCTATATAAGTGTTATACCAATGTCTTGTATGTATACGAGGGACAGCATTCACGACTTGAATCAAGATTAAAGCTTTTCTTAACTTCTCACTGTTTTCGAAAGGGCAACCATTTTCACCCATACATATATATGTGTGCGTGTGTATGTGTGAATGTATGTGCGTCTGTGTGTATGTGTGTGC
>NW_026428580.1:0-988 GCF_001194135.2 Octopus bimaculoides
CGATGAGTTCTTGAAACTTGGTTCTTTTCCCTAAAACTATATATTATATACATGTATATATACGTGTATGTGTGTGTGTGTGAGGGCACATGGCCTAATGGTTGGGGTGTTGCATTCATGATCATGAGGTTGTGGTTTCAGTTCATAGACAAGGTGGTACATTGTGTTCTTGAGCAAAACACTTTGTCTCTTGTTGCTCTGCAATCACTTCAACAACTGATGAGTGATACACTGTGCACTTGTTCAGGTAACATCGATTTGATGGAGAGAGTGACCTAATATTTGGTACATACATTTGATCACTATAAACAAATCATTTGTGCAAGTCATTCATCAAAAGCTGAACATACATATGTCATCTTTGACAGGCGTATCCATTGTGTATATTAATATGGGCTCAACAGAGCGTTAGGTAACAGTCCAATTATGTAACCCTGTACTCTTCAAAAGTGGCCATTAAGGAATGAAATATGGCGACAGCTCTCTATAAATATATACAGGTTGTGATGAATAAATTGTCACAATTTTTATTCTTTATTTTGAGCATGCATTGTTTGTTTTTTTGATTTTATCAACTACACAGTATGGTAGGGTCAGTTGGGCACCATCTGTGAGAAAAACAGCACCATGACACAATTCACTCTGCCAGAAATTTTGAAATCACATGTACTGCTTAGCATTCATGCTGGAAGCTCCAATACGAACAGATGGTGAACACAACATCTTCAAAACAAAATGTGGACAAATTTCTTCAGGGGATACTAGATAAGCCACCTATACTTGAATACATCTCAGCCAACGCCTCCCTACTTGAATGGGCCATGATACCACAAGACTTGACTTTAAAATGACTGAACAGATCCTATCAGGTGGTGCCATTAAGTGAGACATGGCCTGGGCCAATCTTTGGCTGAAACATATCTTAGTTATCTAAGTTTTATATATATTCTTTTATTTTTTTACTTGTTTCAGTCATTTGACTGCAGCC
>NW_026428581.1:0-467 GCF_001194135.2 Octopus bimaculoides
TATATATATATATATATATATACACACACACACATATATGTATGCATATACACAAACATAGATAGGTGTACGCTAAAGTAAATGTAATGATACACATGAAAATGTGCAAAGTCATTGAGAGGCTAAACCAAATCATAACACAGACAGTAGAAACTGATTCATTTGATATTTAATAAGTCATCATTATCCTAAATAGCTTTCTTACATACTTTAGCTTTCATTTCATTTCACAGATTTCATTATTTCTTTGCTTTGGCTTTCTCTATTTTCTTCTTTAGTTCTTTTCCCTCTCTTTTTTCTTTCTTTTCTTTGTGGTTTTATTGTTTTATTACCTTGTATGTTACTGTCTAGAAGTGGTTGTTGTTGTTGTGTTATTTTGTTTCTTTTGGAGATATTATTTTTCGTTCGTTTTCTTTGAGTTCAGGGTTTCAAAAATCTACAGATGTCGAACATTCTGATAAAACAGT
>NW_026428582.1:0-500 GCF_001194135.2 Octopus bimaculoides
ATATATATATATATATATATATATATATATAGGCATATATATATATGCATGTTCTTGTACACCTCCCACCTCCACATTTGTATATCTGTTTATGTTTCATACAATAAAACAAATATAAAAGCAGCGTAACATATAAAAATAATAAAAAACAAAAAAAAAATTATGGAGACATAAAATGGTAAAAAACGATATCTGTGTGTCCGGACAAAAAAAAAAAAAATCACAATGAAAATAAAGAATTTCAAAGAATTAAAACTAAAGAAGAATATTTCTGAATTTAAAAAATCAAAACAATAAATAAAAATATGTATGTATGTATGTATGTATGTATGTATGTATGTATGTATGTATGTATGTATGTATGTATGTGTGTGACCTCCGTGACCAAGGGAGATAGAATGTCTTGTGGAGTTTTGGTATGTTTTATAATCGTTCAAAGAGTGAATTGAAGTCGAGGCCACACGTGCCTGGACGTATTTTTTTTATATGTGGTTATTTTG
>NW_026428583.1:0-682 GCF_001194135.2 Octopus bimaculoides
TGTGGTTGGTAAGCAAGCTACTTTCCACACAGCCACTCCTGCGCCTATCATGTGTGTATTTATCGTAGAATTGGTGGTTTTTTGAAGCTTTCACTTTCTTTACTTCAAATATTTTATATTATACCTGTTCAGGTAGAAGTCTTGCTAGCCTTCTCATTATTACTGTTTTTAACAGTAAAAATACTTCACATATTTGCATATATATATATATGTATATACATCTTTATATATGTGTGTGTGTGTGTGCATAACCAAATTATCCATGAAGGTGCCTAGTAGTATTATAGTCAGCTGCTACAAAGTGATGCCTTAGATAGAAACAAGTACAGAGGTATCAAACTGCTGGACCAGGTCATGAAAATTACAGAGTTATCTCAACTGATTAGGAATAAAATTATACTAGATGAAATGCAGTAAGGTTAAGAGCACGGGCTACTAACCCCAAGATTCCAAGTTCAATACCAGGCAGTGACCTGAATAATAGTAATAACAACAACAACAATAATAATAATAATAATAATAATAATAATAATAATAACATCATCGAAAAATAGCTTAGGAATGAGAACTCAGGTTCGAAATTTCCTCAAGACACCTGATGAAGGCTGGAGAGTATATAAGCTGAAACGTTATTTTAACAACAAACAAGATGAGGATAAATATCCGTCAAATGTAAATAATG
>NW_026428584.1:0-232 GCF_001194135.2 Octopus bimaculoides
GTGTGTGTGTATCTATGTGCATGACTTTGTGTTTGTTTCCCACCACTGCTTGACAATCGATTTTGATGTATTTACGTCCCCCGTAACTTAATGGCTCAGCAAAAGAAACTGATAGAATAAGTACTAAGCTTAAAAAGGTAAGTCCTGGGTTTATTCGTTTGAGTAAAACTCTTCAAGGTGGTGCACCAGCATGGCCACAATCATCATCATCATCGTCGTTTAACGTCTGCTT
>NW_026428585.1:0-315 GCF_001194135.2 Octopus bimaculoides
TTGTGTTTTTGCAATAAAAAGGATGCTTACATTTCTGAATACTCGGGGAGAAATGAAAGAAAAGACAAGAGTCAAATTTTCACAGAAAGTTTTAAGATTCACCGAAGATGGTCTTTTGTATGTCCACACAGAGAAAACTAATGTTTTTAGAATTAAAAAAAATATGTATGTTTACTTTTTCGGATACTCAAGGATGAGTATTCACAACAGTTGTGGTTATCAAAGTTTGTGTGTTTGAAAACTGTAGATATGTAAATTTCTTTAATTATTTTGAAGGGAATTTTAAATACTCACAGGATATTGTATATATTCCAG
>NW_026428587.1:0-382 GCF_001194135.2 Octopus bimaculoides
ATATATATATAAACAAAGTAGCTAGCTGTAAAATCTCAAAAAGAGATGAGAATAGTGACTATACTAACAAGTAAAATTAATCACCACATCAATATGGCTGTTCAACGTTACTACCAGTTTAACCCGAGGCAGATCTTCTGCCAGCTGGTTACAAGTACAGCCTGCACCCTGTATATATATTGCAAGTAATATACAGGGCTGCACCTATTACCAGCTGGCAGAAGATCTGCCTGCAGTTAAACTATTAGTAACACTGAGCAGCCTTATTGATGTGGTGATCATCTTTACTAGCATATATATATTATATATATATATACCTATATATATATATTTATATATATATATATATATACATTCATACATATATATGTGTGTGTGTGTG
>NW_026428588.1:0-340 GCF_001194135.2 Octopus bimaculoides
TTCGTGAATCTCTCTCTCCCCTTCATTCACTCCCTCTCTCTCTCTCTGGGAATCGAAACCGCGATCCTACGACAGCGAGTTCGCTGCTCTAACCACTGGGCCGTTGCGGCTCCACGTACACATTAACATATAGTATAGCATACATACAATTGCATGCATATCGACTATATTCAACCTCACGCACATAAAAGCACACAAAAAAGGATACCTTATATACCACACATGAACACGCATAAAATTCAACCGCATGTACATCTACATATGAAAAACATACATTCAACATACTGAAAACACATATACACGCAGACGTGAACACGATGTTCAGCACTATGTACGAGAC
>NW_026428589.1:0-328 GCF_001194135.2 Octopus bimaculoides
TCTCTCTCCCTCTCTCTCTCTCTCTCGACCTCTCCGTCCTTCATTCTCCCTCTTTCTCTCACATATTCTGTCTAACACTCTCGCTCTTCTCTCTCTCTCTCTCTCACTCACACGCATACACACACACACACACAAAAAAACCCACCTCCATCTCATTACATCGGACTATGTATCATCATCATCTCCACCACCAACGGCAGCCGCTGGTGCTTCTACCATCTTCCGGCATTTGTCAGGTTGATAAATAATCACTCGCACCATTTCAAGCAGCGCTGGATATGTATAATATAGAGGACGAATACACACACACACACACACACACACACAC
>NW_026428590.1:0-386 GCF_001194135.2 Octopus bimaculoides
TAGCAGGCTTAAAATATTTAATAATGCAGTCGATTCGTTCGACTTAGGTTCTTTTCGGCATGGCTGCGGTCTAATGACTGAAACAAGTAAAAAAATAAAAGACAAAAATAACATAAAAACAAACATTAATAAATATCTGTACGTAAACGTGAGTTAGGAAACGGTGTCGAATGAAATTTTGTAAATAGAATTATAAACCTTCTTAACCACATAACCATGTGTCTGTGCTGTTATATATATGTATATTAAATATATGTACACATACGTTAACAATTTATAAATTATATAGCATTCTTTCAGCTTTAGCATGAAAAAACCATATCACTCTACCTCCGGTATTCGAGTACTATTTTTTTCCACCTTATTTCGTATTTATGTGCTCACTC
>NW_026428591.1:0-460 GCF_001194135.2 Octopus bimaculoides
CCAACGTCCTCTCAACGATTAGCCGGAGATGATTTTTAAAATGAGAATATATGACTGCTCTCACAAACGAGAATACTAAAAATGAACCCGACAATTCAGAATCCTTGTCTGGTACTGCATCAGTGCCAAAATCTAATCAGTTTGTGCCAGTCATGAGGCCAAATATCCCTGAAAGTTTCATGCGAATCTATCCAGCGGTTCTTGAGATATCTTGTCCACGGACAAACAAACAAATAAACGCGACTGAAAACAATACCTCCGCCTTCGCGAAGGCGAAAGTAATAATAATGAATAATGATAATAATAATAAAAATAATAATAATAATAATAATAATAATAATAATAATAATAATAATAATAATAATAATAATAATAATAATGATACCACCCCCACAGCTACTACAACAAGAACTACATCCATCACCACTATCACCATCACCATTACTATCACCACAACTCC
>NW_026428592.1:0-483 GCF_001194135.2 Octopus bimaculoides
AAAGGCGGTGCTCCAGCATGGCCGCAGTCAAATGACTGAAACAAATGAAATAATGAAAGAGTAATTCAAAAAATTCCAATGAATTCAAATCTTACCTTGCTGTGATGAGCCGGCAGCTTACAGTCCTACAACAACTACTACTACCACCACCACCACCACCACAACTACTACTATTTATAATAATAATAATAATAATAATAATAATAATAATAATAATAATAATAATAATAATAATAATAATAATAATAATAATAGTAAGTTTCAATATCATCAACTGCTAAATTACTGAAATATGTAATCTTTACAGAAAAATACGAGAATTGTTGAGAATGCACTGAATGCACCACCTTAAGGCAGATAGAGAACGACTTTATCTGCCAAAAAAAGAGGGAGGCTGCGGACCTTTACAACTGGAATTTAACAATGACTATTGCCACAATTGGTCTAGACACCTACCTGAAAAACTCTCTCTCTCTCTCTCTC
>NW_026428593.1:0-453 GCF_001194135.2 Octopus bimaculoides
AGTAAGAGACAAATTGCACAAATACCAAACAATCAGAGTGGTAGACACAAGAAAATGAATACCTGTTATGTTATATGTTTTTTTGCGAAATGTTCTTAATTAGCACCTTCTATTATTTATGCTGAATTACTGATTATATTTAAACGAACTAATGTTAGAAGAAATCACTTTAATTTGCAACGAAAATACTTTTTAAAAATAAAGGTAATAAGAAATATTTTAAGAACACAAGTGTTGAAAAGTCAATATTATGTTGGAAGAAATACATACGTCACGCAGACGTCTGTATTTCGTGTAAGTTTGTGGTCGGTATATACGGGCATAGCTAGCCAACTAAGTATTTAAAATACTAACACACAGAAAAATATGTAATAGAAGCGTAGGAGTGGCTGTATGGTAGGTTGCTTGTTTACCAACCACATGGTTCCGGGTTCAGTTCCACTGCGTGGCACC
>NW_026428593.1:720-890 GCF_001194135.2 Octopus bimaculoides
AGGCGGTGCTTCAGCATGGCCGCGGTCAAATGACTGAAACAAGTAAAAGAGTAATATACTAACACACTGAAAAATTAAAACAAAACATGTGGGTGAAATCAACACAGGGAACAGCGACACAGACCACTGAACCACAAAACAGTATGCGGTTGTCATGGTAACAAACTGAT
>NW_026428593.1:4684-4848 GCF_001194135.2 Octopus bimaculoides
GGCGATGCTCCAGCATGGCCGCAGTCAAATGACTGAAACAAGTAAAAAGAGAAGAAAAGAAAATGTTAGTTCCTACAGTTTCTGGAGGTTTTGCAAGGAGCCAAATCCTGCTGCCACACATATGGCCTTCCAGCAGTATCCCTCTTCAGCAAGGGTTGACTGCA
>NW_026428594.1:0-736 GCF_001194135.2 Octopus bimaculoides
AAAAAAAGAGAGAAAACTCCATTGAAAAGCCATTGCGAAGATCCGGATTTAATTAAATGCTTTACGGAGGTTTCTCCTCTCTGTTTTATTTCTTCTTTTTCGCGTGTTTAAATTCCAACGAAGCCAACTTTAATTTACATTCTGCTCAGGGTCAAAAGTATAAGAACTATTAATATACTGGCATAAAGACAAACAATTCTCTAGCAACAAAAATAACATTGACGTTCTAACCAAATCGATTGTACCTCCCTAATATTAACCGTTTGCAAAACACCACTGGCAAACGTTACACAAAAATTTCAGCAACGTTGAATAATATTTTGCTCGTGAAGCAATATTCATCTTTTTATTGAACCATAAACTACAATTGCTTCTACTTTTCTGAAACTGTTTAATTCTTTGAACACGCAATAGCATATACAGCTATACACAGCTCCACAAAAACAAGACATGGAATCCAATTCTGTCACTTTCGAATCAAATATTTTCCCATTCTTAGGAACTGTATAATATTATTTCGTACATTTTTTGTTCGTCAAAGGCACATATAATTTCTTTCGCTTCTATATACATGTTTTACATTCTACGTGATAATGGCTACGAGAATATCTGAGAGTAATACGTGCACAGAGAGACACGCACATTCACACTATTTTGACCTCTACGACCAGTCCCCCAAATCATTGAACTATGACAAACTGGCTCGGAAACAAAAGAAACCCTCTTGATTCCATAT
>NW_026428595.1:0-240 GCF_001194135.2 Octopus bimaculoides
ATATATATATAAACAAATGGAACAAAAACGTAACAGGCGACCAAAAAAACATCCGGACAGTTAGACGATACAAAAAAGGGTGCGAAAAAGCAAGGGCGCGTCATTCGGAGCTTCCCATCCTCAGTCGAGTTTCAAAACGTCCTTGCAGTTTCGGCCGGTTACATATACATACATACATACACGCACACGCACAGACACAGACACAGACACAGACACACACAGACACAGACACACACACAC
>NW_026428596.1:0-331 GCF_001194135.2 Octopus bimaculoides
GAGGAGGAGGAGGAGGAGGAGGAGGAGGATTATGGTGGTGGTGGTGGCGGTGGTGTTTGTGGCATCGACGGTGGTGCTAGAGGTAGTGTTTTGCGGGAGGTGGGGGAGGTGCAGTGGCAGTGGTGTCGACGGTGGTATTAGATGTGTTATTGCTATTGTTGTTGTTGTTGTGCAGGAAGAGTCGTAGTGGTGGTCGTGTTGGAGCGGCGTTGTTGGTGCTATTGGTGAGCTGGTGGTGGCGATGGGGGTGGGTAACTTGCTAGAAAGACTCCATATATACCTGGAAGAGGATCCGTGGCGTTCAATCATATAATAATAATATAAATAATAT
>NW_026428597.1:0-633 GCF_001194135.2 Octopus bimaculoides
TCTTCTTCTTCTTATTATTATTATTATCATCATTATTATTATTATTATTACTACTATTACTACTAAGTTGGGGAGTTGGCAAAATCATTACCAGTATTTCACCTGTCGCTACATTCTGAGTTCAAATTCCGCCAAGGTCTTCTTTGCATTTCATCTTTACAAATTATTGATTCCTGGTAATAAATTATAAACTAATGGAAATCTATATATTATATCATCTCTAGAAATTTTAGTAAATAAACACAAATATACAATTTTATTATTAGTGGTAAATTATACATTAATATACCCTGTCTTTAAACCTAATATTATATTATAATACCCGATCATACTGAAATTTATAATTTATTTAAACCAGAAAAATATGTCTAAGAAAATGGCTACATCTGAAAGCATTGTATGTGAGTTTATTTATTAACTTACCCTTAGAGAATAATATAAAAAATAATTCTAGATTACACAGCGAGCAATATCTCTTACCTTTGTCATAAGGGAAAGATTTTCCAATAATTGACCATTCTAACGAATATTGCTTGTTTTGTTTAGAATTTATTACCAGGATTGTTTAGATTGTTTAGAATTACCATTAGTTTAGAATTTATTACCAGGAATCAATAATTTGTAATACTTGAT
>NW_026428598.1:0-230 GCF_001194135.2 Octopus bimaculoides
GGTAAAGGTGACGCTTTACATACAAATAATTACAGAGGTATCAAGTTGTTAGATCAGGTATTGAAAGTCACGGAGAGGGTCATAGCCCAACTAATTAGGGAGCAGGTCAGTTTAGATGAGATGCAGTTTGGGTTTGTGCCAGGGAAAAGCATCACTGATACTATATTTCTGGTAAGACACCTTCAGGAGAAATACCTAGCCAAGGATAAACCTCTGTACCTGGCTTTTGT
>NW_026428599.1:0-841 GCF_001194135.2 Octopus bimaculoides
CACACACACATATATATATATACACTTGCAGCTAAGCCCGGTTTGACCTGGCCAGAGAACAACGCAAAGAGAGAAACAAAGACATAAAAAAGAGGAAGAGGTGGATACGAAGTGGTGTTTGGGCGATGGATTTTGGTAGAAAAAAAAGAATGTCATGGTGAGTTAGTAAGGAGAGCAGAGCAAGACTAGACTTACGTGGGCTGGAAGGACGATGAAAAAATTGCGGAGCTGAAATTGGAGCAGTTGAAGTTGCCGTTGTTATCATTGGAGTGCCTCTTGGTAAACAATATTCTTCATCGTTCCCTTGGGTGCACAAATAGAAAGACCATGGAGACAGCCAATGTGCAGTTGTGCCTGTGAGAATACTTGCTCGGTTAGATTCAAACCAACCGCTTGCACTGATTGTCCCTGCGCCTTGTTGATTGTCATGGGAAAGCAGAGTTTGATGGGAAATTGAATCTGTTTAAACTTGTAGGTCGTATCGGAGTGGGTAAAGGACATGGTAGTTGTAAGTATGTCTTAGCCAATGGCCGGTTCATTCAAGATTGTTGCCTACAGAACTCAGGGGCACATTTTTTGATAATCATCTGCGTACCATTGCACATTATTGGAGCATCTAAATTCCTTAGCAGCATGATTGGTGCGCCAACTTTCAGATGCAGTTCGTGAGCTGGTAGTTCTGCGGGTCTCCCCTTTTGTCAGATTTGTCATGAGCTGCCCAGTCTATCTCAGATACATGGGAAGCTGGATTAAATTTTTCATCAACACAGGGGAGCCGAAATAAATTTTCAAAGGGAAGCCAAATTGCGAAAAAGGTTGAGAAATGCTGATCTATAACGAT
>NW_026428600.1:0-443 GCF_001194135.2 Octopus bimaculoides
GATAGAGAGATAAAGAGATATTTGTGAGAGAGAAAAGTGAGAGATATTTACTGTGAAAGGCAGTATACTAGAAGAAATAAAAGAAGACAGTCGAAGGAGCAGCAAATGAAGAGAGAAAAAAAAATGAAGGTTAATGAAGAGAAAGCAAGGCAATTCTTGTCTCACTGAAGAATTAAATCGTTGCACTGGCTTCAGAGAAGAGATGACAGTCGTGAGTTATAGATTAGCTGATGTGTACAGAGATTGGGATAGTGTATTGTTGAGATTTTGAAAGTGGCTTGACGTTTCATAAAGACATTTCCATTAGGAAGAGATTAGCAAGTGAAGCAGACAATCGCGATAAAGTTTTGTCCAGCTGATATAATGGTGGCGCTCCGCCATTATGTCAAGGCGGCTAAAGATGGCTGTGGTTTGAGTGAAAAAGAAGCATACACACACACACA
>NW_026428601.1:0-335 GCF_001194135.2 Octopus bimaculoides
ATATATATATATATATATATATATATATATATATATATGCTTAAATTGCAGTATATACTGGTAGAACAGTCTCGGTATGTATGCAGCAGTCTTTGGCAACAGATTCTTGTTCCTTTGAAATTCAGTACACAAGATACATGTAAGTGTCACACATCGCATAGCTACTAATCTGGAATTGTGTTTTTTTATATACAGCCTGTTAGAGAGAGAGAGAGAGAGAGAGAGAAGGGGGTGGACATGAATACATATATACATGCATACATATATACACAAACACACACACATATAGATGGGTAGACAGACAGACAGATAGATAGATAGATAGATAGATAGAT
>NW_026428602.1:0-318 GCF_001194135.2 Octopus bimaculoides
TTTTGCCAAGCCCTTCGGTATGTAAACACCATTATCGGTGAAGAACTTATCTAAACGTTTTTATACATTTATAAACATAATGAAAGGATCAGCAACAGTTGCTTCACCACATACCGAAGTTCCGAAATAGCAGCTAAAATGCTGAAACTCCAACAGATAGCATTACTTGTAACTCACAAAAGCAAAACAAGAAGAGAAAAACGAACCTAACCAGTCGTAAGTTAATCATAGCCGCATTTCTGGCTTCATCAGTATGATATTCCAGTTACAAATTCGACGATGCTAGCAATTGTGCATGCATGACCGAGCGACATCATG
>NW_026428603.1:0-310 GCF_001194135.2 Octopus bimaculoides
ATATATATATATATATATATATATATATATATACACACACACACAACAAGAAATAATTCTTGTCCCTTTTTATGGAAACAAAAGGTTTTATAGGACTGCAAAAAAGAAAGTGCTCAAATGTAATTCAGAGAGAAATAAAGAAACAATGATCATAGAACAAACAACAAATTCGAGTCAACGACTTTATATATAACGCCATACCTCCAAACATTTGATCATATATAAATATCACCATGGTTCTTAAACATATAACGTATACATATACAAAAACAAAAACAAAGAATAAAAATCCTGATATATAGAACGGCCT
>NW_026428604.1:0-734 GCF_001194135.2 Octopus bimaculoides
AATGAGCGAACGAAATAATGAACGAACGGACGAACGAACGAACGCAATAACGAACGAACGAACGAACGAACGAACGAACGAACGTAAGAAAGAACGAACGAAATAACGAACGAACGAAAGAAATAACGAAAGAACGAACGAATGAAAGAGATAACAAGCAAAATAAAGAACTAAATAGCGAAAGAATGAACGAACGAATAAACGAAATAACGAATGAAAGGCCGAAAGAAAAAAAGAACGATATAACGAACGAAAGACAAAAGAATGAACGAAAAAACGAACGAAATAACGAAAGAACGATCGAAATAACTAAATAACGAACGAACAAACGAAATAACGATATAACGAACGAATGAACGAACGAAATAATGAATGAACGAACGAAACAATGAATGAACGAACGAACGAAGGACGAACGACCGAACGAACGAATGAACGAAAGACCGATCGAACGAACGAAAAACAAATGAACAAACGAACGAACGATCGATATAACGAATGAATAAACGAACGAACGAAATAATGAATAAACGAAAGAAATAATGAATGAACGACCGAAATAACGGACGAACGAACGAATGAACGAACGAAATAATGAATGAACGAACGAAACAATGAATGAACGAACGAACGAAAAACGAACGAACGAACGTACGAAAGAACGAAAGACCGATCGAACGAACAAAAAACAAATGAACAACCGAACGAACGAACGATATAACGAATGAATGAAC
>NW_026428605.1:0-472 GCF_001194135.2 Octopus bimaculoides
CTGAATATCCCCAAGAACTACGTTAAGGGTACACGTGTCTGTGGAGTGCATGTTAATTTCCTGAGCAGGCTGTTCTGTTGATCGGATCAACTGGAACCCTCAACGTCATAAACGACGGAGTGCCAACAACAACAACAACATATGGTGCAGGAATGGTTGTCTGCTAAGAAGTTTGCTTCTCAACCACATGGTTCCAGGTTCAATCTTACTGCACAGCACCTTAGGCAAGTGTCTTCTAATACAGTTCTGAGTTGAACAAAACTTTGTGAGTGGATTTGATAGAAACCAAAAGAAGTCTATTAAACCCATTGTGTGTGGGTGTTCGGGTGTGTGTTTGTATTTTTTGTCCCTCTTTCCATCACTTGACCACTAGTGTAGGTTTGTTTATGTCCCTGAACTTAACGATTTTGGCAAAAAAAAGAGGGCGTTGTAAGTGTTTATTGAGCGAAAACACCTAAGGCTCCACGAGGCT
>NW_026428606.1:0-395 GCF_001194135.2 Octopus bimaculoides
GAAAAAATCACTTACTTGAGGTGGGATTTGAACTGGTGATACCAAAAGTTGGAAACAATACAGCATGGGTTCATATCTAACTCTAATAATTACGCCAATCTATCGACCGTAATGCTTTAACGACGCTTCTAGCTCGCTGTATTTACACACACACAGAAACACATGTAATTCCTTACATTTTTATCTAACGTGTAAAACTCCCTAATTCCTATTAGCAAATGAAACATATGTAATGGTGAATAAATAATACCAATACATTTTCCAGCTTCCTGTTTTCTTTTATATATATATATATATGTATGTATGTTTGTGTGTGTGCATATATATATATATACATATATATAGTTTTAGGGAAAAGAACCAAGTTTCATGAACTCATCGATAAAAATCCACTA
>NW_026428607.1:0-2218 GCF_001194135.2 Octopus bimaculoides
TTAAACTAAAAATAATGCACTAGTGTGTGTTTAAAGATTTTGTAGGTGTTTTAATTTAGGTTTACAAATTTAGATAACATATGTCAATCGTAATCAATCTATGATATCTTTTAACATATGAGGAAGTAAATGTCATATGTTTCTAGAACTATTTGAGCAACTAATGTATTACGAGTTAATTTGATAGCGTTTTGTAAATAAGTGATTGTTATTTAAACGCTGTAAACACGTGTTGCTGCCAATGTTTACATCTGTAAGAATTTTCGATGAACGTGTTCACCAGTTTATTCTTTGAAAATAATATGAAAAATAGCTCAGTATTACATAAAGAACAGAATCTACCACCCTTTTCATATGTCCTAGAAATAGAAAGAATAAGCCAGTCTAGTTTAAATTTTATGTTATTGTCTTTAAATTCCCAAATTAATTTATTAAGGCTCGTGGTATTTCGTTTGTTTCTATCTCTAAAGGAAGAATAATGATTAGAGATTCTTGAGGATATTGGTGAAGAGGAAGATCCAATATAAAAGGAAACATTTGTAGGAGTACTGACCTGGCATTGATATATAGTGTTTTTGAGTTTGGCATTATCACTTAAGAAACTAATTCTTTTGCTATTAACTTCAAAAATAATGATTTTGTTGTTGTGACTATTATCATTATATATCATGTTATAATTATTGTTCCTTGGTTTATTATTAGTGTTATTGTTGCAATTATGGTAAAGGTTTATAATGTCTGACTTAATGTTATTACTGTTGGTACTCTCTTGTGAATGTAAAAGCCTCATATTGTGTGCGGATATTATTTGTGAGATGTTTTTCGTGTTAGAGAAACCGAATCTAACCCTGTGCGTATTTATTACTGGGAAGTAATGAGAATGTTTTGGAAAATTCTTATTAACAGCATTCTGGAACTGGGAAACCAAGCTTGATTTTACATTTTTACTAAAAGGTATTATCATCCAGACATTTTTATTGGATTCTGGTTTAGAATATTAGCTATTATTATTTCTAAATAGTTTCAGTTTATTATTGTTATTATTGAAAAAGGGTTTAAACTGACGGTTACTTCCCCTATAGTGTAAAGAAATGTTTGGCTGGTTATTATCGTCAAAAGTTATATGATGATAATGATAATTGTATTTATTATTGCTGTTAATATTAAAATCTATATTATTATTATTATTATTACGGGAATCGGTTTCATAAGTAGAATTAATATAGCTAACTTTTTCTCTATATCCTGCTTTTAATAAAGCAGAGTTGTAAAAGTCAGCTTCCTTATTGAAGATATTTTCGTTTGTGGATAAATTGGATAGTCTAAGTGGAATGTTCCTAACTAAATTTCTTGTTACCGAATTTGAATGATTACTGAATTTGCTAATGTATTTAAGGTTAGTGGAGGGTTTATGATAGGGGAAGAAGGTTTTTGTGTGTAGGTCTAGAGTGACATCAAGGAAGTTGGCTATAGATGTTTTATCTTCAAATATTATACTAAAGCCCATTTTACTGAAAAATCTAGCTAGTCTATTTTTAACTTTTTGTATTTTTTGGTTTGTGGTATTATCTAAATATAGTAGACAGTCGTCTCTGTATAGACCACCCTTAACATTTGGGAATTGGTCTTCTAATTCATATAGAATGCATGTGCAGACCAAGTCAGCTATATATATATATATGTGTGTGTGTGTGTGTACGTGTACGTAGGTGTGTATATATGCGCATACACATAAGTATAAATGATTATATACATTCATCTCAGTATTTTTGTAGAAACACAAGATTAACACCCTTTACGATCCCTTTTTATTACATAATATTCCTCTCCAATTTTTATCGAATTTATATCATCCTATTTTCTTCCAACTCTACACTCTGAATTTTCTTTCTTCTTTTCTTTTCTTTTCTTCTTTTCTTCCCTTCTTGTCCAACGTACTATCTGGTAGCGTCCTAATCTCCAACGGTCTTTTCAAATAAATTACGTTATAACCTTCTCCAACTATAGTTCTCATATTCGGTTATAATGTCTTACGTTTAAGCTAGTTCCCATACATTTCCCTGATGAGAAGTTTACATTTTTAACATCGCCGATTCCTATGGATCGCATAAATTGTAATTCTTCGAAACATATGTCGGAAATTAAAGTATGCAGTTAAAATATGCATTTTACTCCATTCATTAAATTTATATATATATATATATATAATATATATATA
>NW_026428607.1:2991-3511 GCF_001194135.2 Octopus bimaculoides
TGTAGAGTTCAGAATAAAACAGTCCAGAATGAATAAATCCAGAATGAAAGAAGGTAGAATCCAAAAGTTCGTGTTTGATGAGTAGAGACAGGATTAGCTGGTGCGACCACGTGAGCGTGTATTATATATGGGAGAATTTACGAAAAAAACAACAACAGACGAGGACAGGTGGTGTAAACAACAAAAGGATGTATTAGTTTAACGCTCGGGAATAGAGAAAGTCTTTAACGTTTCGAGCTACGCTCTTCAACAGAAAGAATAAGGAGAAAAACATGGAGAAAAAAAATTTGAATGTTGTGGTCAGCGATCTATCATTGCAACTGCCGGACAGAAAATTCACAAAGGAGAGCTAAGAAAAAGGGGAGATAACAAAAGGGGAAAGAAACGGTGACCCAAATACGAGAAGCTGTGTGTGTGTGTGTGAGAGAGAATGCTGGTGATCATAATGTATGTATGCGTGTATGTAGGTGTGTATGTAGGTGTGAAAAAATGGGGAAGTGAGAAAGGAGTTGGTCAGTGC
>NW_026428608.1:0-672 GCF_001194135.2 Octopus bimaculoides
TTTATGTATATATATATATATATATATATATATATATGCATACATACACGTATATGTACGTACATGTATGCACACATATTTATATACGCACACATAAACATATAAATATTCATATACACAGATTTATGTATATATATATGTACATGTATATATATATGTTCACATGAGTGTGTGTGAAAATATATATGTTCACACAGACATTCATAAATGCACATATATGTACATACACACTCACATGCATGCACACACGTGCATATATACATATATATACATCTTCACGTAATTAAATATACATGCATAATTGTATGGTAATAAACATACATTTATACATACTGACATACATATATACACACTCACTAAGTCAACTATACATGGTTACACATAGATACAAAAATATGCATTTACATACTGACATACATAATATATATTTATATATACCTATATTGATAGATATACATACATACATACAAACATATATATACATACCCACACACGCACACACACATATATAGCTATCACACACACACAATTACATATGCACATACAATTGTACACTTCCATATGCATATTCCTATTTACTCATATATAAATCCACATAGTAATAGACACATGATTACACACACACACATGTAACAGCATAAGCCTCACTCTTGCTACTATGCATACATTCAA
>NW_026428608.1:682-920 GCF_001194135.2 Octopus bimaculoides
TACACATGCTGTACGTTTACAAATGTATCTGTTGTATACACATATGAAGTGCATTTGTTTTCGCATTGCAATTCAATCAATGTTAATGTTGGCATTATTATCATTACTGCATTACATTATATTAGCGAAGGCTCAAGGGATAACATTGGCATTTGTAGGAGATAGCATATATATTTTATAATATTTAGATGTACATGCATATACATACATACAAACATACATACATACATACATACAT
>NW_026428609.1:0-249 GCF_001194135.2 Octopus bimaculoides
AGGCCTTGCAAGTCTACCAGATAGATGGAAGAGCATTGTAGAAAATGGAGCAGAGTATATTCTAGACTAAAAAAGAACTTTGTTTATCTTGATTTTGGAAAATAGAAGCATAAAAAAACCTGCATAGTTTATAGGATGACCCAATACGATGACTTCCCCCCACCACCACCACCAAATAACCCCTGTTTTAATACACTTTGTAATGCTTACCCTTCCTAATTGTAGGGATTTGGAGGGAAAGTGAGCTGG
>NW_026428610.1:0-893 GCF_001194135.2 Octopus bimaculoides
ATATATATATATATATATACACACACATACTTTATTTGTGGCTTAACAAAGATACCAGTGGTTTTTTGATGTAGAAAGAAATCTCTTAACAGTTGTTAAGCCTGTCACATGGGAACATTGGTACTAATTTCCATCTTGGATGAGAACTCATGAAGCCGCACAAGACTTTACCAGATTTTGGGGTACATAAAAATACAGATCATGAGAGGGAACCTTGTCTCCCTTGTATGATCTCTAGGGTCTTTGTAATGAACTCATTCACCATGAACTGATTAATTCCTTAATCATTTTATGTGACAATGTTTGTGCATGTTCAAATTTATAAATATAAATATAAATCCACATGTATGTGCACAAGCACATCATAGAAGATATGTGTGCACATGCACAAACACTTACAAACATATACATACATACACATATATGCATACACACACACCAGAAAAGTGGAAGTTAAACAACGATGATGATGATGATGATATTATAATGTAAGGCTTCAACAAATAGAAAAGCACTCAGTCAGCTAAGAGCATAAAGATAATGTTATAATAAAAACTACAAATCTTGTTCAATACAGCTACCCAGGGTTTCCTTCACTTGCCCACTAATGTTAACTAATATATCAATAACCAACAGATGACGCAAGCCTGCCCTGAATGCACATGTAGAAACAAATCTAAATGTCCCCTACAACAGAAATGCAATATAACTTCTGTTGCTTATGAAGCACAGATTTCAGCAAACTATGACAAACGGTTTTATTCTCAGCTTGAAAAATTGTGGAATAAATTGTTATTTCAACCAGGAAACCCTGGTGAGCTGTATTTAACAAGACTTGTGGTTTTTATTATAACTTGTGTATATGTTTGCATGTGTGTGTTTGTATCTATCTA
>NW_026428611.1:0-764 GCF_001194135.2 Octopus bimaculoides
ATTCTATTATTAATTGACGATTCCCTGCCCTTATTCTTGTATATATATATCTTTAGGTTATGAGAGGTAATGGTGTCAAGAATACCCAAAGGTGTCAGGTAATGCTGAGTAAGTGCTATGGACAGACTGTAGTTAAGCTCCAACTTCGGTGATTATGAGAATGAGGAGTCCAACGTAGGTCATGTCAGCACGTGTATATATAAAAAAATTAACAGAATGAAATAAAAATCCAAGGCTGTAAAGATTTCAAAACATTTATAAATAGGTCTTACAGCTGTTCCCGGGATATTTTATATATCCCGTCATTGGAGATGGTGTGAGAAAATGGTTAAGCAATAGTTATTGTAGATAAGATATGAAATAGAGAGTGAAGTGGGGGAATGAAAATAGACGTGAGATATGCAGGAATATTGTATCTTCACCTCACCCTCTCCCTAATATACTTCTCATTTTCCTCCTCTTCTCACTCCGTTTCTCCCTTTCTCTCACATCCTTCATCCTTTCCTGTCTCTCCCTCAGTCTGTCTGTTTTTCTCTTCCCATCCTCTCCCTCCCTCTGTCTTTCTTTCTTTTCCCCCCTCTCCTTCACTCTGTCTCTCTTTCTCTTCCCCTCCTCTCCTCACTCTATCTCTCCTTCTCTCCCCTTCCTCTACCTCCCTCTGTCTCTCTAACACCCCACACTCCCTCTCTTCCTCATATCACCCTCTCTCTTTCCTTCATATCTCCCTCTCTCTCTTTCCTTCATATCTTCCTCTCTTTCCCTAT
>NW_026428611.1:1299-2162 GCF_001194135.2 Octopus bimaculoides
AGAGAAAGTCTACTCAACAAAACGCTGCAACATTACCGAACTTAAGGAACAAATTCGAGCTGCCAGATAACTTTGTGCAGAACCATTTCAAAACCGCAATCTTTTGCTCTTTTATTAATCGGGTGGACATAATTGATATAACAGTATATCTGAAATAGGGAGAAAAAAAAGAAATAAAAATATAAGATTTCAACTTTCAATGACATATGAAATAGAAAAATTGAATAAGTATCAACAAAGTTACAAGCAAAAGAAAATATATAGTTACTTATGGCAGACCCTGTATATATGTACATATATATATTTATATATATTTGTTTTGCAAGATTTTTGATGTGAAATCGTGTGTTGAAACAGATGTTGTTGTATTTGGGGATGGTCATATTGCCAGTTTAGCCAATAAAAACACACGCACTGTATATTTGGTGTTAATTTGCTTCAGCTTTATATTATATTACATTACATTAATCCTATTTCGGCCAGAGTTCTTTCGTCACACTTCTGTGACCTCATCAGTGGTCCTTTGCTTTCTTCTTTCTTATGTGTGTCCCACCTTGCTAACTATCAGCCATTTTGTATTTTGTATTCCTATTGTATGTGTCTACGCATGCGTATCCCTCTATATGTGTCTATGTTTTGTAAGTGCATCTGTGTGTATGGGGAGTGCCTATATTATCTATATCCTCTGTTAATACATGTTCGTTTATTTTTGTTTTTATTTATTTATTTGTTCATGTGTTTATACCTACTTCTTTTTTTTGTGTTTTTTTTTCTTTTTTTTTGTATTTGATTTAATTTTGTTAACGTATGTAGTATTATAAAATATGGGATACTGCATCTCCTCAGGGCCTTATTATTAGTAT
>NW_026428612.1:0-552 GCF_001194135.2 Octopus bimaculoides
AAAAGTCAAACACATTTCAGTTACCACGGAGAAAGTATTCTCTCTTATGGTAAAAAACTGTAAAGCCATCATAACTGCCCAGTGCTGCACCCTGTCGTAATCCCGGACGTGTTTCTAGATATTTAGCTGTTACCAATGGGAAATACTGAAGAGAGGCAACTCTGGACAGACTTAAATAAAGCCGTTGCTTTAACTACAAGACAATCAATAATATTGACCGAGTCACGCCATTAGACCGCCAGGTTAGAAGATATTACACCAGTTACAGCGCTGATCCCGCAGGGGGCAGCACTAGATATATATGGCGATTTTACATCTTTTTAGCATCAGAGAGAAACTTTATGCCACGGCAACTGCAGCAAATTTGCCTTTAGAAGTTTGAATGTGTCACAAGCATGTTTTAAATAACTTAAGTTGATATATATATATATGAATATGTGTGTGTGTATGTGTATAAATAGATAGAGAAACAGATACAAACACATATATGGCTGTGTATGCAATATTACTATCTATCTATCTATCTATCTATCTATCTATCTATCTATCTAT
>NW_026428613.1:0-596 GCF_001194135.2 Octopus bimaculoides
CCGCCTACCTCATATAGATGTCTGGCAAGACGACAGCAGAAGTGCCAATATTTAACAGCTATTTCAAAATCAGCAACTGAATGGGCTGGGTTTGAGGGCCCCAAAAAGTTGGACTGTATGCCTTGGTTGTTTAGACTATGATAATATTCCTGGATTTTCTGAAGTTGTTCTTTCATGTATTTTGTTAGGGCTTGACACCAGTCTGAAAAATAAAATATTGAAATCAAATATACTAATAGTTAAAGATATATATATTTTTTTTTTTTACATTACCACAAGGCCACAGATCTTTTTTTTTTTTTTTTTTTTTTTTTAGCAGGGATGCTATTTTGAACTAACACACACATTACCATTATAATCATTTTACATCCGCACCATCTCACTACCCATCATATATCTTATTCACCCAACACACACACAGCAAGAGATATGACCAACCAACTTTGTTGCTGTATATATTTTTATTCAATTGTTTTGCAAGTTTTTTTTTTTTTTCCTTTTTGCCTGGGGATACCCTTCCAATCTTCAATTACTTTATAATGTGGACTGGGTACATTTTGTTGCACCAGAGAGATCACCTGCAACGTCGTCGTCGT
>NW_026428614.1:0-816 GCF_001194135.2 Octopus bimaculoides
ATATATATATATATATATATATGGCATATGGGTATGTTGGTGCAATCAGGGAAAACAGAACTAAAAACATGAGTATATGCTTACTTTTATTGATATTTAGCAGAAGTATCAGAGTTACTCAAGATCCGAGAGTTTAATGCGTTTCTATAGTACCAACTCACAAAACTGTCGGCCCTTGAGCCACTCTGATATTTCTGCTAAATATTAATATATATATTCCCGTAACCTAGCAGTTCAGCAAAAATCGCCAATAGAGTAAGTACTAGGCCTATTAAGAAGAATTCCTAGGATCGATTTCTTCGACTAATATCCCTTATAGCAAGTGCTTCAGCATGGGCTAAGTCAAATGACTGAAACAAATGAAAGAATATATAAACGTTCATACCCCCACACACACGCATATACACACACACGAACGCGCCCACACAAAGACGCTCACCTATACACACGCACACACACGCACATGCACACGCACTCAAACACACACCCATACACACACCCTTATACACACGCACGCGCACGCGCACACATGCACCCATGTACACACGAACCCACACGCACACACCCATACACACACATGCACACGTACACACACACACCCATACACACACATACACACGCAAACGCCCATTCACGCCCATACACAAATACACCCACACTCACACACACACACGCACTGACACACACATGCATACACATGCACACGCACTCACACACTCTCACACACACACGCACATGCACACACACCCATACACACATACCCACACACACACACCCATACAAACGCACACACCCATACACACAAACACACACACA
>NW_026428615.1:0-202 GCF_001194135.2 Octopus bimaculoides
TATATATATATATATATATATATATATGTACGTATCTATAAACATATATATTATATATGTATATAAAATCATATATATATACAGGATATATATGTATATATGTATGTATGCATATATATGTGTGTGTGTGTATAATATATATATACATATTAATTCATATATATTACTGCTTTATATTTGTATATTTATATATATATATATA
>NW_026428616.1:0-363 GCF_001194135.2 Octopus bimaculoides
TATATATATATATATATGTATATATTTGTATATATATGCTTGTATATATATATATATGTATGTATATAATATATGTATATATATCTCTATAGATAGATAGAGGGAGAGAGAGAGAAAGTAATAATGAGTGAATGAGAATAACGACGAAGGGTTAGAAAAGCGTAAAAATAATTGAAAATGAAATAAAATTGAAACCAAAACATTAAAAATTATTGAAAGTGGGTAGAAATAAACACTACGTAGTAGTAGTAGTAGTAGTAGTAGTACGCTTGGGTATCTGTTGAAAGTTGAATGTGATTTCGGAATATAACGAGGAAAAACTCGGATTTTGTGAATTTTCCGAAAGTCATCTTCCCACCTCAA
>NW_026428617.1:0-308 GCF_001194135.2 Octopus bimaculoides
GGTGGGGTGGACAGTGGGGTATAACTGTCAACACAACCAATCATTTGAAAGTAATCAAAATAATGTGCTTTCTTTGATCACCTAACAATTGGATTTTGTTTATTGTTCTTCTTACTATTGTTGTGTGTTCTTTTATCAAGACACTGAGACAATATAATGTATTGGTAGAATTAAAACAAGGCAAACATATAAACATGATTATATACGAAATAGAAAGTGAATTGGTTTATCTTGTCATTGCCAATGAATACTTACTCTAATGGGAATAGTATCCTTAAATTCTCTTTCAAATCTGCTTTTTGAAGGAG
>NW_026428617.1:4213-4470 GCF_001194135.2 Octopus bimaculoides
GTGTGTTAGCATGATCGTCAACCACGTTGACATCCATGCCACTGTGATTCAATAAGAGGCGAACTGTGTCTGTTTGACTACAGAGACACGCATTGTGTAGAGGTGTGCGACCAAAGTCATCTCGTTGATTCACCTGAAAGAGAAAAAAGAATAAAAGCATTGTAGATGGTGCATGGAGGGGTCGTGGGGCAGGAACATCAAAAGAAAAAAAAAACTGAGGAAAAGAGAAGAGAAAGAATTAAATGAATTAAAGAGGT
>NW_026428617.1:7987-8727 GCF_001194135.2 Octopus bimaculoides
TGTGTGTGTGTCTGGGCGTCTGACTGTGAAATCAAGTGTGTGTATGTGTGAAACACAACAAAAATTTGTGACTGAGGAAGCTATAAAAATAAGAACTTTAAAAAAATGCTTTAGTTTCCAGAGATGACATGATGAGGCACAGTTCATGTCAGAGTCCATCTAAGAAAGTGCTGAGTATATTGTAGATGGAAGTGAGATATAATCTCTGGGAGGAAGTTTACAGATTGTTGCCAGCATAATAAGTTACAAAATTTTCTCATTTTAGAGCTGAAATAATATTTTTAGCGGAAAAATTGATTCACCTCTCTATAATCAATATTAACAGAGGACACTGCACCACACTGGATCAATCTGAAGAACTATTGGCTCTCAAAGATTATTTCTAAAACAAAACTAATCTGTTTTGACAGCAAATCTCCTAACAGATGTTTATAATCCAATAGCGAAGTGAATACATGGAGAAGAAAAAGAAAGAGAGAAACCATGTTGTTAACTACTGCTATGTTGTCATCAGGTCACACTGCCACAACTATGGCATCTTTGAATATTTAAGCTGTCTGGAATTGGAAGAAATTTAAAAACAAAAACAGATCTGGAGATTTTAGTTAATTCTGAACTTACCCAGACACAGCATAATGTAAAGCTGTACGACGATATATGTTGTCTCGCATGTCCAAATCAGCTCCAGAATCTATCAATAAGTTTATTAAATCTGCATAGCCCCATTTACAGGCCGTCAT
>NW_026428617.1:8972-9088 GCF_001194135.2 Octopus bimaculoides
TCCCCTTGTTAACAATTAACACGGAAAAAATAGATAAATAGTTACCAGGGAAGCAAAAAATCACACAAGTAAAAGAATTTGAATAACACCTGCGTTTAACTCCATTTGTTTATTTA
>NW_026428617.1:10150-10329 GCF_001194135.2 Octopus bimaculoides
AGATCAAGTTGGGGTTTGATTCCTATGTGACACACCAGTGCTTTCGTATGTTTGATAAATTCTGCAAAAGAATTGGTGTGGCCCTTGACATCAGTAAAACCTTCAATTGTTTGTGGCAAAAGGACTTCCTTAAAAAGTCACCATCCATCTACTGACTCCATCTGTCTCTCATCTCTTGG
>NW_026428617.1:11976-12156 GCF_001194135.2 Octopus bimaculoides
AATTTCACGAGCAGGCTGTTCCGTTGATCGGATCAACTGGAATCCTCGATATCATAAGCGACGGAGTGCCAACAAAATGGTGATAAAAAGATATATGCTATCACAAAACTATTTCATATTCAAACAATTCTTCTTTAATTACCAGAACTATTACATTTAAATTCAGGGTTAAATATTTGT
>NW_026428618.1:0-1131 GCF_001194135.2 Octopus bimaculoides
TTTGTTCCGCCATTAAAACAACCAGTTGCTCACACAGCCAGCATATACCATTTCGCTAGTAACAAGGGGAGTACAGGATGACAGTCAACCAAAACTTTCGTTATGCTGTCTCTCTTCTTTCACCTCGTGGGGTTAATAATTTTAATCTTTAGTTACAGTTTTTCATTCAAACTACATAATAGGCAGACATGTCGGATTAAGACAGTAGGTTGCTATTTCTACCAGGTCTAGCTACCATGAAGAGGTCTTAATTTTCATTCACATATTTGCATTTCAAAAATTTAACATAATCTTTTCCATAAATCAACTATCGTAAACACATACACATGCGCAAGCACGCACGCACGCACGCACGCACACACACGTCCATTTCGTATATCTTCTTTCAATTTCTGCTCTCTGCAAATAAAATTTTTACAGACACAACTGCTCACAAAAATAGGGATTAATGTATAACTTCTTTCTATGTTCATAATTAAATCAATGTTTTAATGATTAGACAGAGGTCCAATAGAATAGCTTTCAGAAACAGACTACGTATAAAATTCGTTCTTTACAACTCATGAAGCTGTTTTCTGACAAGCGGGGTGGGATGAGGGGATAAGGAAATCTTCATACAGCTGAAAGCTCCAATCGAAACAGGGGAAACGCTGTTATAGATTATGCCTAATCGAAAACGATCACAGTCATATCATCCAAACAGACCGAGTGAAACCGGGCTTAGCTGCTAGTTAATATATATATAAAAGGTAAGCAGATTTAGCGGTTGGAATAACTGTTTAAGGGATAAGAATATCCGTTTGTACTACCTGTAGCATTTACCTATGTTATCCCTGGGCATGGGGTATGCTCATAGGGTACAGGTAATAACAGAATAAACTAAAAGTTATCAGGAATCAAATGTAAATAGCCAGAAAATGGAGAAAACTTTTGATCAACAAACAAATTTGTTTTCTCCATTTTCTGCTTATTCTTCTCACCTTGTTTCACATTTATATGCTCACTCTGGTATACATATATATGCATATTGTATTGCTTTTATATATTTACATATATTCTAAAAATTATACGCATATTGTATTGTGTATATGTGTGTGAGTTCTGTATAATATATGCATATTGTATTGTGTG
>NW_026428619.1:0-207 GCF_001194135.2 Octopus bimaculoides
CAAACATTCTCAGGTTACGACCGTACCATTCCCTATATAATCCTATTGTAAACAAAAGAAAGAAAAAAAAAACGAAAAGAAGGGCCTTGTATAAAACCCCACAAATCTCACTGCATACCATCTAACTTTATTTTATGAAGTATTAATAAACATTTTCAACCGTTTAATTGTTTCGGTTTCACAAAGCGAATATCGCATTTTAATTCA
>NW_026428620.1:0-329 GCF_001194135.2 Octopus bimaculoides
TATACACATGCACGAAGAGCCGTACACGTATACAGACACACATGTGCACTGACAGACACACTCACATACACGCACAGACACACACATACACACACATACACACACGTACACACAAATATATTACATATACATCCACTTCGTTTACAAGTCGCAAAGTTGTATAACAATGAATTTTAAAACTAAACTTTATTCTTTACCATTCATGAATTTGTTTCCAACTCTGGTCTCTGGTATGAAGATAGACAGACAGACAGGAAGAAATAGTGGGAGAAAGAACAATTCCTCTCTCTCTATCTCTCTCTCTCTCTCTCTCTCTCTCTCTCTCTCTC
>NW_026428621.1:0-213 GCF_001194135.2 Octopus bimaculoides
TGTATCTTAAGCTATGGAGTGGAGGAGTAAAGAGTAACGTATCTATAATAGCGTTAAATGTAGGAAAGAGGGTGGCGGGGGAATGCAGTTGTCATAAGAAAGGAAAAGAAGAAAGAAAGAGAATAAAGAAAGAAAGAAATAAAGAGAAAAAAGAAAGAAAGGGAAAAAAGAAAGATAGCAAAGGAAGAAAAGAGAGAAAGGCTGGGAATAGGA
>NW_026428621.1:223-352 GCF_001194135.2 Octopus bimaculoides
AGAAAAGAGAGAAAGGCTGGGAATAGGAAGGAAGAAGTAGAGAGAGAAAACAAGCAAGAACATATGTATATAGTAAACGTGCATAAAATTTAGATTGCGTATATATGTGTATACAAAAATGTATATAGC
>NW_026428622.1:0-296 GCF_001194135.2 Octopus bimaculoides
GATAGTAGTCACACAGCAATGCCAAATAATAATATAAACACTGAGATAGTCAAGCACGAGAACAAACGTAACATTTCCGGCAAAAACGAAGTAAACAAGAAACAACAAACCCAGACCGTAGAGATGTATAATAATGTACAAAAAGCACCAATCCAGAACACCACAGACAAACATATGAATGAAAAGGAAGGCAAAACAAATCTAAAGCCTGGGAATAACGAAGGAAAACCTAATAATTACGATTCCATGAAAATGAGAATAACCAAAGAACTGAAAACCACAGATCTTAGAATGGA
>NW_026428623.1:0-259 GCF_001194135.2 Octopus bimaculoides
ATAGATAGATAGATAGATAGATAGATACACATGCATACATACATGCATACATACATACATACATACATACATATATCCATGCATAAATATATGCATACGTACATGCATACATACATATATGCACACGTACATACATACGTACATACATATATGCATGAATATATATATATAATGCATGCATACATGCATGCATGCATGTATACATACAAACATACATACATACATGCATACATGAATACATACATACATACATACATAC
>NW_026428624.1:0-110 GCF_001194135.2 Octopus bimaculoides
TCATCATCATCATCATCAACATTATCATCGTCATAACCACCGCTGCCGCTGCCATCATCGTCGTCATCGTCGTCATCATCATCGTCATCATCATCATCATCATCATCATC
>NW_026428624.1:120-241 GCF_001194135.2 Octopus bimaculoides
ATCATCGTCATCATCATCATCATCATCATCATCACCACCATCATCATCATTATCGTCGTCATCATCATCATCATCATCACCATTATTGTTGTCATCATCATCAGCAACATCGTTATCATTG
>NW_026428625.1:0-440 GCF_001194135.2 Octopus bimaculoides
AATTGACTTGACAGTCCCAAATAACGAGAAAGTCAATATGGGAGGTATAGAGAAAATAACAAAGTACTTAAAATTATAAGAGAAAACATTTTTCAACGCGCCCGAAGATCAAAAAACTACAGGAAGAGTGATAACTCCAATATTAGCTAAGAAACATTTTCGATATAAAAACAATGTAGATGGGAACGAGACTTGTCTGTATAAGAAATTGTTAACAGTAATGGACATGCGTTGGTCTTAATATATCTCACCATCGAATTACATGCGAATCAACAAGCTAGAATTAGGAATGATTACGGTATATGAAAATTGTAGGAAGTACAATAACGTTGATGAGAAATATTAACTAGATGGATAATACTTCAGAGGAGCGTTCTGAATGCTAATTGCATAAAATCTAACTTATATAGAAATAAAAAATAAATAAGTAAATATATATA
>NW_026428626.1:0-497 GCF_001194135.2 Octopus bimaculoides
TAAAGAACAGAGAAAGAACATGAAGAATGTGATTATATAAATAAAATTCTTCTGCTTAATAACAACAATATAATCCGTTCATTCAGGTAGTGTTGTTCAATGAAAATATGTCAGAGCACTATTGAGCTTTTCTGCTTTCTTCATGTTTCAGCGATCACAAGCGAATGTTTGGCGTTCAGCATAAATACAGACTGCCGTTTCTATGATTGTTTGCATGAAAAGTTTCCTTGTGGTGTAAAAGATGTACCACAAAATAGTTCTCGTGGTAAGTGTGAGGAAGGAAAAAGGGAAGTCAACCGTTTGAATGATAGGGTAAGTGGATAGTGCAACTTCTGATCGCAATTGCGCTTGATAAATAAGAAATAAAAGTAGACACAATAACTTAACTATGGTCTATCCATAGCACTTACTCAGCATTACCTGACACATTTGCGTCTTCTGACACCATTACACACATATCTATCTATCTATCTATCTATCTATCTATCTATCTATCT
>NW_026428627.1:0-298 GCF_001194135.2 Octopus bimaculoides
TGATGATGATGATGATGACGATGATGATGATGACGATGATGATGATGATACTTGTGAGAATAGCAACTGCCATATTAACAACCACTGCTGGCAATGATAGTAGCGACAACTACAACAGCAACAACAACAAATTCAGCAATAATGTGGCTGAAGAAGTTTGCTTCCCAACCACATGGTTCTGGGTTCAGTCCCACTGTATGGAACCTTGCAAAAGCTTCTCCCACTATAAGCTGAAACTGACCAAAGACTTGTGAAAGGATTTAGTAGATGGAAACTAAAAGAATCCCTTCATATATAT
>NW_026428628.1:0-218 GCF_001194135.2 Octopus bimaculoides
AGAGAGAGAGTGGTAGAGGGAGAAGCAAAGGGAGGAAGTAGAAGAATAGGCGACCAACGAGAGGAAAAGAGGAAGAGAGGAAGTACGAGGGGGGAAAAGGAGATACGTAGTAGTAACAGAGGAAGAACGAGAGGGTTAAAGAGAGATACGTAGTAGTAAACAGAGGAGGAACGAGAGGGGGAAAAATTGAAGAGGAAGAGAAAGAGAAAGAGATAGAG
>NW_026428629.1:0-491 GCF_001194135.2 Octopus bimaculoides
ACATAAATATGTTGTACTACACTTACACAATTTTCATATCTTAGCATCTGAAGCAACTGGAGATACAATAGCTTGACCAAAAGAACCGGCTATTGCAAGCAAAATTAAATATTGAAAAAAAAATGCATTTGGCCAAATTTGGACATATGACAGTTTAACATAATAGCAATGATATATAGTCACTTCAAATAAACGAATAATAAAATTTACAGACAAGAGGACGTTTACAAGGAATGTATTTGTTTAATGCTCAGTAAAAACAGAGTGTTTTTGATATTTTGAACATAGCTCTTCATCAGAAAGGCAAAAGGGAAAAGTACAAAGAAGGAAATGAAATCACCAACATGCTTGACCTTTTATTCTTCCTTACACAAAAACAGTGGGCCAAGGGATTGGCCCAATTGTCCGAAAAGGGTTAAATCAGACCAATGAACTGCAATATCTAATAGCACATATACAGCATACTCGACTACAAAAAAAAAAAAAAAAAA
>NW_026428630.1:0-508 GCF_001194135.2 Octopus bimaculoides
TGTGTGTGTGTGTGTGTGTGTGTGTGTGTGTATGTATATATATTTACATACATAGATATACCTACATGCATAAGACTAGTTGCAAACACAAATACAAACACTGAGAAAGAGGGGGGAATGAAAGTTGGGGGGAGATGAAGAAGAGGGGAGTGTACAGGCGAGAAAGAAAACAAACAAACAAATACATGACTGTAAATAAATATAAATATACATAAATATTTAGGAATTCTTAAGAATATTCTCGTAAGTGAGAATAATATATTTGAGTTTTTATTTTTTAAATTGATTTAGCTGCTCATATTGACACATTTTATATAGGTACGTGTATATATAATACACAAAAAGACCTGAACACATCGCCACAATGTATGTATATATATATATATATATATACATATGATGTATAAATGTGCTTATATATACATTTATATCTATATATGAATATATGCAAGTTAATGTATATGTTTATATATATATATACATACAATATATATATATATATATATAT
>NW_026428631.1:0-231 GCF_001194135.2 Octopus bimaculoides
CACCTCTTTACTCCTCCCAATCTCTGGCCATCATCTCTGCCCTACATTCCATCCAAATCATTTTATCACAGATACCCCTCAATCCCCTTGACCCTCGTTCATCTTTCAGTAGATTTGCAGTTTTCCTAAAGAATTTAGTAAAGTGATGAACAAGGGTGGACATTTACTATGTCAAGTCCTGAACAGAGATGAAATAGCCCTTTATCAGCAACAGATACCTGAGGAAAAGAA
>NW_026428632.1:0-260 GCF_001194135.2 Octopus bimaculoides
CAGTGTGCACAACAAGTTTCTTTTTATTGAATAGTATGCGGTAAAAATAGTAATGTTTGACTTTTAAACTTTAGCGTGTACGAGTTTCTCTGTCTATCTTTCAAGTGTAGGTCAGTCTTTCTGTACATAAACATTTCATGTTTTCAGTAAACAATCCTCGTTGAAATTCTCCCTGATGATTCCCATTGACATTATCAGGAAAGCCATAGTTGTATGTGTGTGAATGTATGTATGTATGTATGTATGTATGTATGTATGTA
>NW_026428633.1:0-450 GCF_001194135.2 Octopus bimaculoides
CTTGTCCTCTCTCTTAACTGCTTCTCGTTCGCGGGTGATTTCTACCAGCAGTTCTAGGCAGTGGCCATGGGAACAAGAATGGGCCCCAACTATGTGAACCTGTTCGTTGGCTATGTTGAGGCCCAAATATTCTCAAGTTTCACTGGTCCTACTCCAGAACTATACGGTCATTATATTGACAACTGTATCGGTGCCACCTCACTCTCCCACGAACATCTTGACTTGTTCCTCTCTTTTGTCCAATCCTTCCATCCTGCCGTCCACTTCTCCTGTACTATCTCTGACACCTCTGTCCCCTTTCTTGACATTTCGGTTAGCATCCATCACTCCACTCTTAGCACCTCCATCCACTACAAACACACAGACTCACACTCTTATCTTAACTTCTCCTCCTCCCACCCTAAACACACCAAGCTTTTCATCCCCTATTCCCAATTCCTCCGTCTACGC
>NW_026428633.1:670-1646 GCF_001194135.2 Octopus bimaculoides
ACCTGCCCTGCTGTCTCCCGCCTCCCTTTCCCCCTCACCTACCATCCCACCAGCCTACCCCTCCAACGCACCATTCTCCGAGCTTTCTGATGCCTCCAGTCCGACCCCTCCACCTCCCACATCTTCCCTAATTGACCCCTCCACTCCTTCAAACGAGCCCATAACCTACGAGACCACTTGGTCCACAGCTTCTTCCCCAACCCAACCTCCCAACCTGGCTCATTCCCTTGCTCCCGCCCAATCTGCAGCACTTACCCTTACCTCTCCAACACCACCCTCCTCACCAGCACCCATCATCGACTCTATCTCATCACTGACTCCCTCACCTGCACTTCTACCAACATCATCTATTGCATCTCCTGCTCTCTCTGCCATTCTCTGTACATCGGACAAACAGGGCGCTGCCTGGCCAATCGATTCGCGGAACACCTCCAAACAATCAAAGTTTGCAATGACACCCCGGTGTCATGCCATTTCCGCTCTGCTGGTCACTCCTTGCAGCAACACCTGTCCGTGTTTGGATTGTCCATGCACAGGGGCCATCCAGACACCCGTTTGTGCTGTGAACAGGGATTAATCTTCTCCCTTCGCTCCTTTGTGCCACATGGGCTCAACTCCCCTCCCCTCTTCATCTAACCCCCCTCTGCCCTGCCTCTCTCCTACCACCTATCTCCCCTCTCCTCCCACCCACCTCTCCCCTGTCCTCCCACTCCTACTTCTCTGTACTTCTCTTCATTCCTACTCTTTCTCTCTTTTCTTTTTCTCTCACTCTCTTCTCTCTTACTCTCTCTCTCTCACTCTCTTCTCTCTTACTCTCTTTCTCTCTCACTCTCTTTCTCTCTCTCTTACTCTCTTCTCTTTCTCCCTCCTCCCATACCCATCATCCCCCTCTCTTATATCCACCTTCCCCTTCCCCTTCATCGCCACCCCTCCCCCTTCATCTTCAACCCTCCCTCATAAGCTCATAGCACCCCAA
>NW_026428634.1:0-306 GCF_001194135.2 Octopus bimaculoides
TATATATATATATATATACATAGATAGATAGATAGATAGATAGATAGATAAATATATTTATAGATATACATATGTCCATTCAAAGATACACAGAATGTGTGTATCTGCGTGCGTGTATATATATATGTAATATCTGTGTGCGTATGTGAATGTATGTCTATATATATATATATATATATACTCGTGTGTGTAGAAATAAAGTACTTGTTTACAACTATCATATGATGTCATGTCATGGAGACTATAATGCTCACATGGTGACAAACACTCATACACAATTATATATATATATATATATATATATAT
>NW_026428635.1:0-366 GCF_001194135.2 Octopus bimaculoides
ATATATATATATATATAGACATAATATACATATGCATATAATATATATATGTAGGCGCAAAAGTGGCTGTGTGTTCAGTAGCTTGCTTACTAACCACATGGTTCCAGGTTCAGTCCCACTGCGCGACACCCTGGGTGTTTTCTACTATAGCTTCAGTCCGACCAAGGCCATGTGAGTGGATTTCGTAGATGGAAACTGAAAAAGCCCGTCGTATATATATATAAGTATGTATTGTTTGTGTCTGTGTTTGTCCCCCCAACATCACTGGACAACCAACGTTGGTGTGTATACATCCCCGTCAACTATCAATTCGGCCAGAGAGACTGATAGAATAAATACTAGGCTTACAAAGAATAAGCCCTGGGG
>NW_026428636.1:0-255 GCF_001194135.2 Octopus bimaculoides
GTGCTCCAGCATGGCTACAGTCAAAAGACTGAAACAAGTAAAATAGTAAAGCTAATGAAATTGAAATTTTCACGCTCTGGCATAACTAACAACATTTTGGCATGATATGCCAACTTTCGACCAGTATGTATATGACTGAGTGAGTATGTAAGTATACACATAATGTATACGCACATGTGAGCCCACATACACGCATGTATACATAAATTTATATACATACATATGCTTATATATATATATATATATATATATATA
>NW_026428637.1:0-794 GCF_001194135.2 Octopus bimaculoides
TATATACGTTGTAGAAAGATAGAAATATAGATAGATAAGTAATGTTAATAGACATCTTTATTAAAAATACAGAAATGCCTTAATATATTACGACTTGAGCGACAGGCAAGTCTAACTACATTTCGCAAATTCAACACATTTCCTCTAATCAGCATTTCTGCACAGACGGAAATTCGATGTCTTGTTTCACTGTTTTATATACACGAGTATCAAATAACGAAATTTGATTTCTACAAAACCTGTCTTAATGTAAGAAAAAAGAAATAAGTTTATCTGGATTACATAATGACAAAATGTCTTTCCTCACGCAACTCATCGTTTAGGTTCAACAGTTGATTAAACATCAAGAACGGAATATAGATGTAAATATAAATAACAAAATATTTACGTATGCATGCATGTATGTATGAATATATGTATATATAAATTAAATATAGAGATATTCTATTGACAATCGAATGATTTATTTATATTACAATATTACATTAAATACTATGAATATAGTATATAACATAATACTATATAACATAATCATAAAAAAAAACATAAAAGGCCAACAAATTGTTTCGACTTATATATATATTTTTCTGATCTACATAATTACAGTTCCATTATATATATATAGTCACTTCAGGGTTTTTGGTTTAGAAAAAAGAAATTCCCTGTGAAATGACGGCTGAATTGTAAAAATTCACACGGAATTTCGTCGAAACAATTTGTTAGCCTTTTATGGTTTTTATAATTATATATTTTATATAATACTAGCAGAGGCACCCGGCGTTGCTCGGGAATGA
>NW_026428638.1:0-336 GCF_001194135.2 Octopus bimaculoides
ACAATATGTGGGCAGAAACAAAATTTATTTGCCCTCAATGGGCCCACTCGAAAATTTGCGCGCTTCAGTCGGGGAGTCAAAAAGCAACCATACGGTTGCATATTTGACTCGCCTTGAAATATATTTAAAGTTGGCATTAACATTTGTAAGTTCCTTTTCAATAATAGTTTGAGGAAAGACAGTGACGCTATCCAACACCTTTGAGTAGGTCCGGAGCGTCACTATTCTTTCCTCTATTTCTTTCAACCACTGCTTGGGTGGGCACAGTTCCCACTCCAAGACAGTATTGCCCTTTTTTGCCATGCTTGCAAAAAAAGGTTCAAATGTTCAACAAAA
>NW_026428639.1:0-276 GCF_001194135.2 Octopus bimaculoides
ACGTTTCTGCCAACTCGCCGCCTTATTATATTTCTCTGACAGTTGTGTCAATGAAGAAAATCAAATAATTTAGAGAGAGAAGACTTAGAAAGAGACAGATAAAGTATTTAAGGAATCAAAAAACGGAAAATGTAAGCAATGCGACAGATTCTAAAGAAATGGCCGCGAATAAAATTATGTATTATTGTTTTATGTACGAAATGACAAGGAGTAAAATATCGTGTAAAATGAAGTGGCAGAATGAAGAAGAGTGAAATCTATCTATCTATCTATCTA
>NW_026428640.1:0-355 GCF_001194135.2 Octopus bimaculoides
TGTGCGTTTTCTGTGTTCTTACGAGTATATATTTGCATTTTGAATTATACAAATATTTAATACATCGTTTTTCCATGGCTGACTCAACATCGATTACAATCACAAAAATTCAGATCCTGTTGTTCTTAATTAACGTGTTAAAGGACGTGTACTTGTGTCTATATATATGTAAGATATATAAACATTTATATGTGTTTGTGTCTCTGTGTGTGTATCCATATATACACACACATACGGAGATACATATACATATATGCGTATGTAATTATATGTGTATATATATTTACATAAATACATGCATACAACATATACAAATACATAGGAAATAAAGACATATATGCATATATATATATTC
>NW_026428641.1:0-242 GCF_001194135.2 Octopus bimaculoides
ATATATATATATATATATCTTCCTACGTACAGTAGTCAGCCTTTTTCCTTCTCTTTTATTCTTCTATATACATCTTGACATTTATAGACATGCCTATATACATATATCTGTATATGAATATGTATTTATACACATATAAATGTGTCTGTTTGAATCAATATATATTTATATATATATGTATATATGCTATATATGTAAGCAGATGTAAATGTATACGCACATACATTAATACGCACATACAT
>NW_026428642.1:0-249 GCF_001194135.2 Octopus bimaculoides
TATATATGTATATATACATATGTATATATACATATATATGTGGGTATGGTTAAATATTTGTTTAAAAGTACTGGAAACAACAAAGTCTATATCCACAGATATTAAAATAATCTCTATTTTATAGATATTAAAATAATGTACTGTTATTAGAAAAATGAATCCATGCTTATTTTAATAAAGACGTCTTCTCTATTTATCTTTCTATCTAACGATTTATCTATGTCTAAGTATTTATCTATCCGTCTGTCT
>NW_026428643.1:0-320 GCF_001194135.2 Octopus bimaculoides
TGTGTTTGTGTGTGTGTGTGTGTATACATATATATATCTCACGTATGAATGATATGAGAATTCCGAAGCAACTTCTCTTTGGTTAACTCCCAACAAGAAGGTCAGTTGGAAGGCCACTCTTGCGCTTCAAAGACAAAGTAAAAGACAATCTGAAACGATACAACGTTCCATTTTCTCCCTGAGAAAACAAAGCATCAGAACATAGGACCTAGTGCCAGTCGAGCATTCTCCTCAGTTAAAAAAATTGACTCCAACACCGGAGAGTGTCCATTGAACACGATCAATGCTTTATTTTACTGAACTCTCACTTGTCGTTCACG
>NW_026428644.1:0-109 GCF_001194135.2 Octopus bimaculoides
ACAAAGACATACACCCACCACACATTTAAATAGGTAGATAGATAGATAGATAGATAGATAGAGAGACAGACAGATGGATAGATAGATAGATAGCAGATGATAGAGAGAT
>NW_026428644.1:119-394 GCF_001194135.2 Octopus bimaculoides
GACAGATGGATAGATAGATAGATAGCAGATGATAGAGAGATAGCAGATGATAGACAGACAGAAGATAGATAAATAGATAGATAGATAGATACACAGACGGATAAACGACAGTCACGCAGATGGATAGATGACTGATACACAGACAGATAGATGATAGATAGACTGATAGAGAGACAGACAGACAGAAGATAGATAGATAGATATATAGATAGATAGATAGATGACAGATACAGACGGATAAACGACTGATACACAGACAGGATAGATGATAGATA
>NW_026428645.1:0-300 GCF_001194135.2 Octopus bimaculoides
GCAAAAGTGGACTCCTATATGCTAGAAATAGATGCCGAATCGTCTAACCTATGTTCTCAGTAAAACGTTAGCGATACAACAGACTGTAAAATGGCAAGACAAATGAAAAAATACTAAATAAAAAAACGATTAACCTATGTACCATGGTTTCACCTGTTAAAATTTACATAAGTAAATATCTGCAGGATCATCAGCGTAGTCTGTCGATTTAAAAAATATAATTACCAGAACTAGACACAAGACGTCCAGACGAAAGGGAGCACGTGTAGAGTTCTACAAATTACATTCAGTGTATCCCTT
>NW_026428646.1:0-422 GCF_001194135.2 Octopus bimaculoides
ATATATATATATATATACATATATATACATATACATATACACATATATATGCATACATACATACATATACACACTTATAGTTATGCAACAGACCTAATTCCAGTAAAATATATAAATATTCCTATCCATAAAATGCAAACGTATGTCTATACATATTTCAGTAAAATATATAAATAAATAAATAAATATTCTCATTCATAAAATGCAAACGTATGTCTGTACATATGTAGACATCTGTAAGCTTTAAATGTAATTTTATTAAGTGACCCTTGGAAAAAAGTATGAAAAATAACTCCAAGTTACATAAAGAACAGGTATCTTTCCCCTTGTCGTACGGAATCCATTTACCTATTATTAACCATTCAAGAGAGCAATCTCTTTTCTCATCTTTCAATTTCCAAATTAAACTACTGAGCGCCGTA
>NW_026428647.1:0-893 GCF_001194135.2 Octopus bimaculoides
CGTATTTCGGTAATTTTGACCAATCACTGACGACTATAGAGGTGAAAACAATTACTGCTGTAGATTGTAAACCACACGTTGTGGCGGTGTAATGGGATCTTTTCCCTTGAATAAAATTAGTGCCGTTGTTTGTCAACAACAACTATCGGCGGTATTGTTATTTATGACATCGTTCGTGCGTTTGTACTGGTTTTAGCTTTAGGGTTTTAGGGTTAGGGTTCGGGTTTTAGAGTTAGGGTTAGGGTTGAACGATGTCATAAATAACAATACCGCCGATAGTTGTCGACAAACAACGGCACTAATTTTATTCAAGGGAAAAGATCCCATTACACCATCACAACGTGTTGTTGACAATCCACAGCAGTAATTGTTTTCACCTCAATAGACGTCAGTGATTGGTTGAAATTACCGAAATACGACAACTTTTAACATGAAATAACTTCGAATATAATTTTTTTTCTCTGTTCTATAAGACAAAATATACAAGTATACGAAGTTTTAAAGTGTTTCGGTAGAAAACACATTAAATAAACACTAAATAAAAAATGGTGTCCGCCAAATCAGAAAGATCCAAAGTTGCTACTGAATGGTATGTGGAACATTCCATTGAAGTTGAACATCTTATCTGGCCACCACAGTCCCCAGATCTCAATATTATTGAGCATTTATGGTGCATTTTAGAAAAACAAGTAAGGAGTCGATATCCTCCATCATCATCACTACAGAACTGGAGACTGTTTTAGCTGAAGAATGGACAAAAATTCCTTTGGAAACAATTCAGACTTTGTTCGAGTTCATACATCGTAGATTTCACGCTGTAATTACTGTCAAAGGCGGTCCTGGCCCATATTAAAAGAAATTTGTTTGAAATTTTAAGGTGTTTCCATTATTTT
>NW_026428648.1:0-359 GCF_001194135.2 Octopus bimaculoides
TCATAAGGAACAATTTTCCTTTCAAATATATGTATGACATGCACAAAATACACGCTATGTTCTAGTTTTATCTTTATTACTAATACTGCTCTCATATTTCCTCCCTGGTTCGTCAGTGTTAGTTTGGACCAATAATTCTCCTAAACTCACTCGCGGAATATCACGTTCATTTACACTAAATGCATTATTAAATACCTGCTGTTGCGATTTTACTATCAACATCCATACAAAAAATTGACACCAGCAGAAACCATCCACAGAAGAGCATTAGATTCCCCACCACCACTACCACCAAAACGAAACCATAAACAAAGAAATGCACAGAATAAAACACATTAGTCAATAATAGCTACGCAAAG
>NW_026428649.1:0-204 GCF_001194135.2 Octopus bimaculoides
ATAGATATATGAATATATGAATATATAGATAAATAGATAGATAGATAGATTGATAAATTGATAGAGAGAATCATAGACAGATAGACAGACAAATACATACATTCATACATACATAAATTGGTGAACAGATAGATAGATAGATAGATAGATAGATAGATAGATAGACAGAAATAAATTAGCCGTCAATAACAGTATATAATATAT
>NW_026428650.1:0-510 GCF_001194135.2 Octopus bimaculoides
ATATATATAGTGAGAATTTACAAAAAACACAAAAGACGAAGATGTTTGTGTAAAAAACAAAACATGTATTAGTTTAAGGCTCCGGATGTGACAAAGTCTTTTACGTTTCGAGTCTACGCTCTCCGACAGAAAGGAACACAGAAACATACAAGGAGAGAAAACAGAAAAAGGCATAGTGGCTAGCAATCTATCATGGGTCATATATATGTCTGTGTATAAGAAAACATCTGGAATTATGCTAGTTAATAGATGGTGAGCTGACAAACACCTTAGCACGGGAAAATGCTTAACGGCATTCCGTTTACTTTTGTGTTCTGATTTTAAATTCTGCTGAGATCTATTTTACCGTCTTCACTTTCAGGCTTAACAAAATAAGACCCATTTGTCGACTTACTATTTACCCTGAAATTGATGGCCTTGCACCAAAATAGGAAACTGATATTTAAGCTGAGAGATATACTTTTGGCTAGAATATATAAGATTGCTACAATATATAAGATATATATATAT
>NW_026428651.1:0-307 GCF_001194135.2 Octopus bimaculoides
TGAGCGGACCATGCTGCCGCTCTGTGCTGAATTTCACGCGATTCCACTGCTCCGTTCTCGAGTGAATCTGCTGACACTCAATCAATCAATCAAGCAAGTAAGCAATCAAGAACACTGCAATTTATAGTATAGAAGATTATTCAATACAACAGTAATTATAAAAGCATATCAGATATACACAAGTTAAAATTACCTGCATCCCATTAATATAAATTTGATTAATGAAAAATCTCTTTTAATTAATTTTGAAATTTAAGAGTCGCTTCGCGGGTCAGAGTATTGACTTTTTGTAGAACTTTAAAATACT
>NW_026428652.1:0-807 GCF_001194135.2 Octopus bimaculoides
TGTGTCAGAAGAGGTTATGTTCAGATCACAACTAAGCCTTAACCTAAGCCAACTTAGTGAAAGAGAGCCTCTAAAAACCAGCGACTAATCCCGATCTAGTCCTAACCCCTCCTAGGGGTACTGTCGGTCAAGGCTTTATCAAAGATATGCATTATAGAAGGTTGCCTCGGAGATCTACATTGAAGATCTGCATTGGAGAAAGTTGCATCGAAGTTTGCACGTTATTATATATATATATATTTTTATATATATATACCCACATGATATAAACGACTTATTCTCTACTATATACATATATATTTAATAACGAACCATGTAATTCACACTCTGGAAAATTTATTTCTGTAAAATGTTGGGAGTGGGTAAAATTTTTGAGGCTTCTACCTTAGCCCACCCCATTTTTTGAACACGAAAAAGGGTTTTGTAGCATATTTATCTAAGATTTTAATCTAAAAATTTAAATTAAATAATATATTACATAAATAAATCATAGAAACATTAATTTAAAAACATTTAAAAGTCAAATTTATAAATTGGACAGTAAAAATTAATACGATAATATACAGTATGGAAGTATAAATGTAAAAAGTTAGTGCTAGTACATAGACTATGCGCGTTTCATGGCTGAAATAGGACTATATAAGATTATAAGCAAATTCTACCAGAGTTCATTAAAACGGGGAAATTATTTTGCTCCCCAAATCAGTCACTCTTCAGGTGAAATCCCTAAGGAAATATCTAAAATCATTCAAGGAATAAACATAAACATGAGAAATAAAAAATATATATAAGTAGATAAAATCTGTA
>NW_026428653.1:0-206 GCF_001194135.2 Octopus bimaculoides
GTAGATATTAAAGTTTTTAAAGCTGATCGTTTATGTGTTCGAAAACTGTAAATATGTAAGTGTCTTAACTTATTTTGAAGGAAATTCGAAATACTCACAGGAAATTGTAGATAGTCCAGTCTTTGGGAATTAGCTTTCAGTTGTCCTGCTGGGTTGTATTAGTGGTTCTGTGTCATTATTATTATTATTATTATTATTATTATTAT
>NW_026428654.1:0-242 GCF_001194135.2 Octopus bimaculoides
CCACCACCACCACCACCAACAACAACAACAACAACAGTAACAACAACACCAGCAACACCACCAGCAGCACCGCCGTCGCCACTACAATTATCACCACCAACGCTACCGCCACTACCACCACCACCACCACCACTACCACCATTACAGCCACCATATCTCCGCAACTACTACTACCACCATCACCACCACTACAACCACCATATCTCCGCTTCTACCACCACCACCACCACCATTACAGCCAC
>NW_026428655.1:0-285 GCF_001194135.2 Octopus bimaculoides
TGATGATGATTATGGTGATGATGGTGATGATGACGATGATGATGATGACGATAAATAGTTTTAATAATGAGGATGACGATTATTTCAAATGTCGTGAACAATAGCAAGAAGAAGAAGAGAACAAGAACAACAACAATATTAAAAAGCATTGCATACATGTAAATGGAAGCTTACCTGTGCCATCTAGAGTTGGGGTTTGACCCACTGAAAACAACAACAACAACGCAAAGAATATACATACATACACGTACATAGACATAAAGACACACAGAGACAGACATAGAT
>NW_026428656.1:0-381 GCF_001194135.2 Octopus bimaculoides
TATATTTCTATGCATGTATGTATATATACACATATGTACGTATTATATCAAAACATATATGTGTGTTTCTGTCAATATGTGTGTGAGTGTGTAGAAACATATTTACAAACACGTAAAGACAGCAACCGCACGTAGTCTTTAAGAACGAAGAAATAAATGTGTTGACCAAAACCAATTCTACACGCTCTATATCAGGTGTCTATTGAGCATTTTGCGCTAAACTATACACACACACACATGCACAGACATACAAACAACAATACAGGCAGGCACACAGACGTTTATATATACGGACGTATGTAAATGCATATATATAAGTATATACGCATATGCAAATTTATATATTTGTATACACACGAACATATATATACACACACATAT
>NW_026428657.1:0-446 GCF_001194135.2 Octopus bimaculoides
CCGCTATACAAGGCAGCGATCCGACCGCGGAAGACGGGACCAAAGCCAGCGGCCCTGAAGACGGCCGCCAGGTATCGATGGTCGACCCTATCGAAGGCTTTAGATTGATCTAAATTGATCAGCGCTCCATCCATGCCAGGATCCTTAACTACCCTGTCCATGATGTAGCGCATGAGGTGGAGGTTGTCATGGATGCTTCTGCGCGGCACGGCGCATGTTTGCGCCTTGTCGACTAGTTTATCGATGACAAGCGCCAACCTCTCGGCTATTACTTTGGCCAAAATTTTCAAATATGCGTTGAGCAGAGTGATGGGCCTGAAATTATCTATAAAATTCCTCTTGTTTGGGTCTTTCTTCAGCAATGTCACTGCACCTCGGCTCACAAAACCGGTAGCATTCCAGTCCCCTACTAACAGTAAAGGTCGTGACGTTCCCAGGAAAACCTC
>NW_026428658.1:0-461 GCF_001194135.2 Octopus bimaculoides
TATATATATATATATATATACATACATATATATATATATAAGTATGTATATATCAACCATGTGGTTGGGAGGTAAACTTCTTACCATACAGCCACATCTGTACCTTATGATTTTTCTGAACCAAGGATGGTCACCACTAAAGTAAACAAACATTGGTTTCAAATTGTGGAACATAGTCAGGTATTTCGAGAGAGGGACTAAGCCAATTACATCGACCCTAGTATTCAACTGGTACTTATTTTATTGACCCTGAAAGAATGAAAGACAAAGTGAACCTCAGCGGAATTTGAACTCAGAATATAAAGCAGAATGAAATACTGATAACACCACTAAGCATTTTGCCTGACACGCTGACGATTCTACTAACGATTCATGCTAACGATCCATGCTAAAGATTCTGCTAACGATTCATGCTAACGATTCTGCTAACGATTCATGCTAACGATTCATGCTAACGATTC
>NW_026428659.1:0-207 GCF_001194135.2 Octopus bimaculoides
TAGCAATGATATCTCAATGATAACGATAGCATATACAGTGATATTACTGTGGTAATTATAGAATATACAGTGATACCGCAGTAATATCACTGTGGTAATTATAGGATATAATGGTACCACAGTAATATCACTGTGGTAATTATAGAAAATACAGTGATACCACAGTGATATCACTGTGGTAAGATTAGGATACAGTATACAGTAATA
>NW_026428660.1:0-231 GCF_001194135.2 Octopus bimaculoides
AATATATATATATATATATGTATACGAACATGTGAGGGGCTGCTGAAGAGTTCTGGATTTAAGGGTGTTGCGGGAGGCCTAGATGAAGGCCCAACCTTCCGAGTTCTCTTGCTGGGCTTAGAAATAATGAAAGTCAGCTGTAATAAGTGGGTGAATCTGAAAGGGGAATATGTTAAAATTATACACAAACACAAAAATAGATACATACACACACAGATAAACAACACACAC
>NW_026428661.1:0-244 GCF_001194135.2 Octopus bimaculoides
ATAGAGAGAGACAAAAAGAGAGATGGAGAGAGAGAGAAAGAGAGAGAGATGGAGTGAGAGAGAGAGAGAGATGGAGAGAGAGAGATAGATAGAGAGAAAGAGAGATAGATAGAGAGAGAGAAAGAGAGAGAGAGGGAGAGAGAGAGAGAGATAGAGATATATATAGAGAGAGAGAGAGATAGACAGAGATAGAGATATATATAGAGAGGGAGAGAGAGAGAGAGAGAGAGAGAGAGAGAGAGAG
>NW_026428662.1:0-337 GCF_001194135.2 Octopus bimaculoides
AGGCTACAGCAAATGTTCTGCTCAATACCATAGATTTGCTTGTCAGTTGTCTGACCTTAACCAGTTAAGCTTGTCCCTTGGTAGCTGACAATATGTGCATCTCTGATCATGAGCAGAAGTAGTGGGGAGCATCATAGTCATGTGTTGAGAGGAATTCTTTGGCGATTGGATATTTCACCTCCGGAAACATGGGTGTTTCGTTCAACACCCTCAAACAACCCTTATTCAGGGACCTTTTGAGTGGGATGGACTACTCGACCAGAAAAAAATTCTAACTGAACCCTACCTTCAAGGTCATGCACTGTTTATCTTGATATGAGATCACAATGCCACACAC
>NW_026428663.1:0-254 GCF_001194135.2 Octopus bimaculoides
TATGTATGTATATATACATACATATCCAAATATATATATACAAACGCACACAAATATACATATACAGACACACATCACATACACACTCACACATGTATATATGTGCATATATACACGTATATTATGCATGTTTATATGTATACGTATAAATACATACGTGTTTATATATGTATATATATGTGTATATATACGTACATATATATAGACGTGTTTATATATATGTATATGTATATACGTGTTTATATATATATATA
>NW_026428664.1:0-479 GCF_001194135.2 Octopus bimaculoides
AAAAAAAAGCTATCAATCACACAATGAGACAAAACAGATGATAAATAATTTGTAAAGAATCAATTAAAAATGACAGGCTCAGACAAAAAGGCATGGTGTTGAAATATGTCAGAAGAAGTTCCAATATGTACAATTTAATAGTTTGAAGGCGCGGTTCCATATGCAACAAATTAAATAAATTCCATATTGGAAATACCTTGCAGGCACAAACGTAAAAGGGGCCGAACACACACATACACTTATGTATAAATATATCCATATTTGAATGTACAAATTGTAGGTATATGCGTTCGACAATATTTAAGGAAAAACGCTGACGAATACGATAAAATGAACTTAATGCCGAGAAGGAATGCTATGAATTAACGAAATAAAATATAAATGCAGAAAAAGAGTATAAATATATATATATATACGTATATGCGTGTGTGTGTGCCTATATATATATACATATACAAATGTACACATACGTATGTATA
>NW_026428665.1:0-208 GCF_001194135.2 Octopus bimaculoides
ATAATAATAATAATAATAATAATAATAATAATAATAATAATAGTTATGCTCACGATAATGAAAATGTTGAGAGTGATAGTGATAGTATCAATGAGTAATGATGATGATGATGAAGAAGATGATGAGGAATATGATGATGGTAACAATAGCAACAACATCAACAACAACAACAACTATAATAATAATAATAATAATAATAATAATAATA
>NW_026428666.1:0-302 GCF_001194135.2 Octopus bimaculoides
TCCCTAACCCTAACCCTGACCCTAACCCAAACCCTAACCTACCCAAACCCAAACCCTAACCCTAACCCTAACCATAACCCTAGACCTAACACTAACCCTAACCCTAACCCTTAACTTAAACTAACCCTAACCCTTAACTTAAACTAACCCTAACCCTAACCCTAACCTTAACCCTAACCCTAACCCTAGACCTAACCCTAATCCTAACCCTAGACCTAACCCTAAGCCTAACCCTAACCGTAACCCTTAACACTAACCCTAACACTAACCCTTTCCCTAACCCTAACCCTAACCCTAACCCT
>NW_026428667.1:0-263 GCF_001194135.2 Octopus bimaculoides
ACGACGACGACGATGATGATGATGATGAGGAGGAGGAGGAGGAGGAGGATCATGATGAGGATGATGCTGACGATGATGACGATGATAATGATCATAAAGGTGGTGATGACGGCTGTGATGGCGGGGATGGCGACAACGGTGATGACGACGATGATGAAGAAGAAAACGTAGAGTTGGGCACGTGTATGATTTGAGTAAGATTTTGTTATTTGTAGTAAGATGAACAACGACTGAGAGAGGGGGAGAGAGGGAGAGAGAGAGAG
>NW_026428668.1:0-556 GCF_001194135.2 Octopus bimaculoides
ACTGCCATAGGCTTCCACACAGTTTCCATCTACCAAATTCACTCCCAAGTGAATTTGGAACTGAACCTAAAACCACATTGTTGCACAACTAATTTCGTAACTACACAGCTAGGCCTGCATCAAAACAGGACTTCTGTGTCTCACAGCATTTAGAAGATGAAAGATAAAGCTTTTCTTTAACCCTTTAACAATTTTATGACAAATTTTTGACAAAAGACTGATGTTTTAAGTTCAAAAATTTTGATGGATTTACGAAAATAATTCTTTCATTAATTGGTATATTAAGCTGGTCTTTAAGCATCACTTATCAAAAGGTTCTTACATTATAATTATGATGGAATCATAAATTTGATTTGAATTTAAGTTTTAATGTAAATATAGACATTAAGAGGGATGGTTTTGAATCCCAGAAGAATGGGTGATCTCAAATGGGTTTCTATCAAAAGAAATAGACAGAACAACAGTCTATTGTAGGAAATATTTTATAGATAATTGAGCACCTAATCCCTAAAACACATGCGCATGCACACGCACACACACACACACACACACACAC
>NW_026428669.1:0-588 GCF_001194135.2 Octopus bimaculoides
TGGGCCAGGGGCTTTCCCTGTCTTCATACTCTTGATCGCTTTATCTACTATGGTACTGTTAATTCGGATAGCTGGTCCCTCGTTGGGTCAACATGCAGCAGGCTCTCTTCCTCCCATTCATTCCCTTTATTAAGCAACCTTTCATAGTGGCGTCTCCAAACCTCTCTCTTTGCAGCCTCGTTTAGTGCAAGTGAGCCATCACCCATGCGGACATGATGCTGGTCTGTTTACATCCCTGTAACTAAGCGGTTCGGCAAAATGAGACCGATAGAATAAGTTCTAAGCTTACAAAGAATAAGTCCTGGGGTCGATTTGCTTAACTAAAAGGTGGTGCTCCAGCATGGCTACAGTCAAATGACTGAAACAAGTGAAAGAATAAAAGAAAAGAATATATATGTATCATCATCATCATCATCATCATCGTTTAACGTCCGCTTTCCATGCTAGCATGGGTTGGACGATTTGACTGAAGACTGGTGAAACCGGATGGCAACACCAGGCACCAATCTAATTTGGCAGAGTTTCTACAGCTGGATGCCCTTCCTAACGCCAACCACTCAGAGAGTGTAGTGGGTGCTTTTACATGTC
>NW_026428669.1:1269-1898 GCF_001194135.2 Octopus bimaculoides
GGTGTGGCACTTTTTCATGCAGCTATCCTCATCCATTCTCACCACATGTCCATACCAGTGCAATCGTCTCTCTTGCACACCACAACTGATGCTTCTAATGTTCAGCTTTTCTCTCAAGATACTTACACTCTGACGGGTATTCACATTGACATTACACATCCAACGGAGCATACTGGCTTCATTCCTTGCGAGCTTACGTATGTCCTGAGCAGTTACAGCCCATGTTTCACTGCCATGTAGCATGGCTGTTCGTACGCATGCGTCATTGGCTGTTCGTACGCATGCGTCATGTGTATATATATATATATATATATACACACACACACATACAGTATATATATAGTATATATATTTATATAGAGGAGACCTCCTTCGGTCATGAATGACCATGGGATTGCACCTAGAAAATTAACCTCCAAGGCACAAGTCTGGGCAAGGCTGTTTGTGGAAGGCCAGCAGTGGCCCATGCATACCAGCCTCCCCTCTCCACACCACTGATGTTATCCAAGGGAAAGGCAAAGGCTGATACAGCTTAGCACAAGTGATGTCGCAACTCATTTCTATAGTGGAGTTAACTGGAACGTGAAATAAAGTGTCTTGCTCAAGAACACAACACGCAGCCTGGTCCA
>NW_026428670.1:0-283 GCF_001194135.2 Octopus bimaculoides
ATATATATATGAGTCCTGTAATAAATATAGTAAGAATTCACGTTGAAACGTTCATATATTTCCTCATAGCAAGCCTACCAACTTTATAAAGATTAGAATCAGTCATTTCATACACTTCCTTTAACTCTCTATATTTGTAACAAACGGGAAAGTAAAATAAAGTATAAATGCACACAGATATACACAGAGTTACACAAACACGGATGCATAAAAAACACACATACATGTATACATACGCACATATATATATACACACACAAGTGTATATTTCTATTTACTTTCT
>NW_026428671.1:0-205 GCF_001194135.2 Octopus bimaculoides
CATCTGTCTTTACAATCTGAGTTCAAATTCCACCAAGGTCGACTTTGCCTCAAATGTATTCATAGGAGATTTAAAATGAACAAAATCGCTTGTATGGTGATGTTTACGACTATCACATGCTGTAAAGACTTAGAAAACCACCACCATGTATATGTACGTATGTATATATGCATGCATGTATGTATGTATGTATGTATGCATGTAT
>NW_026428671.1:215-472 GCF_001194135.2 Octopus bimaculoides
TGTATGTATGTATGCATGTATGTACGTATGTATATATGTATGCATGTATGTATGTATGTATGCATGTGTGAATGTATGTATGTATATGTATGTATACATACATACATATATACACACATACATATTAGTAATTATTTCTTTCAATTTGTGACAGCCGAATCCCTTCACAAGGCTTCAGTCAGCCCAGGGCTATTGTGGAAGACATTTACCCAAAGTGCCATGCAGAGGGATTGAAATTGAAACAATGCAGTTGGAAA
>NW_026428672.1:0-241 GCF_001194135.2 Octopus bimaculoides
AAGAAAATGAGAAAAAAAAAAAAAATTTATTAGTAACACAACTATTTACTGTAAACACTTTCTCTTGTTTAGAGTCGTCATGGAAGATTTATTTGTAGCCTAATACAATGAGATGATTAACAAACAAAATACAATGAGAAGGATAAATATACACCCTAGTATGCAAATAAGACCAGTTCATGGTAGAAGAAACAGTAAAGGGAAACAACAAAGAAACTGCAAATCAGGCGATAACGGCGTC
>NW_026428673.1:0-461 GCF_001194135.2 Octopus bimaculoides
ATTTAACCACACCAAAGGGCCAATCATACTCATATCGAGTATCATACACAGAGACACACATACGCTTAACATACATGCATACATACATACTTATATACATACACACATACACATATAAGTAAGTACATATATGCATACGTACATACATACGTACGTACATACAAACATAGATATACGTACATATGAATATACACACACGCACATATATACATATGCACACGCATACAAACATGCGCACACACGCTCGAACGTACACATACGCCAATATTTGTATGTGTTCGTTTAGATATTTGCATTATATGCATATATATAGATGCCCTTCGTACAATATACACATATACATTGCTGTGTATATACATCCGTACATCCATCCATCCAGCCATCAGTCCATTCATCCGTCCCACAAACCCAACCACCCATACACAAACACACACATACACGCACATATACACATACATACA
>NW_026428674.1:0-272 GCF_001194135.2 Octopus bimaculoides
ATATATATATACAGAGAGAGAGAGAGAGGAGTTTGTTTCAATCTACTGAGCTGAAAAACAAGTAAGATTTAGTGTTGATGCAGCCCTTTCTCCTTCCATCTGCTACATCCTGAAGGTTCTGCCAGATTAACAGTCGGGGAGTTGACAGGATGTGTATGTGCATTTATTTATGACAACATGAGCACCTATAACAATTAGCGAAAGCATCATTCATGTTACCAAGTTATATACTCATGCAAATAATGGCTGGTGTTTTATACATATATATATAT
>NW_026428675.1:0-242 GCF_001194135.2 Octopus bimaculoides
GCAAAAGGGGCTGATTGCTACCTAGCTCAGATACCAGGAAATCCAAAACTGGCAGAAATTTTTTAAAATAGTGCTCATGGGAACTGCCCATATCCTACGTAAAATACTGTTTATGTAATCTCAAATTTTAAAACAAACTCTTAATTTTCTTATGTTTTCTTAGACATTCTCTAGAACAATACTGCGTACAAAACTAAGTATATGGCACCCTAGGCATAACACCAACATGAACTTCTAACTTG
>NW_026428677.1:0-107 GCF_001194135.2 Octopus bimaculoides
GAGAGACAGAGAATAGCGAGAGAGAGATAGAGGAGAGATAGAGGGCGAGAGAAGGAGAGAGGGCGAGAGAGAGACACACATATAGAGAAAGACAGAGAGAGAGAGAG
>NW_026428677.1:329-484 GCF_001194135.2 Octopus bimaculoides
CCGTTACTTTCCGTTGCCTTCCTTCAGTTTCCGTTACTTTCCGTTAGTTTCCGTTACTTTCCATTAGTTTCGGTTAGTTTCAGTTACTTTCCGTTAGTTTCTGTTAGTTTCCGTTAATTTCCGTTACTTTCCGTTAGTTTCCGTTACTTTCCGTT
>NW_026428678.1:0-237 GCF_001194135.2 Octopus bimaculoides
CGCACACACATATATATGCATGTATATACACATAGAAAGTGAGAGGGAGAGGGAAGGAGAAAGTGATGTGATCATTCATATATTTGTAGATATATAAGTGTGTGGTTTTTGTGTAGGGGTTGCAAACATACTGATGATACTATTATGTATATGTATATACTTAAAAATATGCATGTGTATAGTTGTGTGCATACCATACATACATACATACATACATACATACATACATACATACAT
>NW_026428679.1:0-205 GCF_001194135.2 Octopus bimaculoides
GAAAGTGAAACAAGATATAATAAATCTGTAACTCTCCCATTTTGCTGCTAGATAAGGAAAGAATATTAAGGATAATGTTTACAATTGTTTACTATATATTTCTATATGTTAGTAACTGGATTATCTTACAACACAAAGCCATTGGCTACTGGCAGTTCTTTAGAGTTAGCTGTGGAGTCTGGAGAGAAAAAATGTTGGATAGTTA
>NW_026428680.1:0-608 GCF_001194135.2 Octopus bimaculoides
CCACACTCATAGATCTTGGAATAAAACGTGCCAAGGAACTTGACAAAATCTCACTAAAAACCAACCAGCACACACCCAACCCCAAAATACTTCCATACATCTCCACCCACAACCCCAAAAACATCGAAGCATACACCACAATCAAACAAAACCTCCCCTTACTCACTACAGACCCGAAAATGAACAATATCATCAATACACACAAAATCCTTAAATGCAAAAGGCAACACAAATCTTTGAAAACACTATTAACCAATGCCAAACTACATACACCACTTCCACCCCCATCAGTTAAAAAATGTGCACGCCCTAATTGTGGTACCTGCCCCTACCTACTTTATGGATCTGAATTTACCTTCAAACGAGGAACAAAGTTTAAAATCAAAACCAATTTCTCTTGTTCCTCTAGTAACCTCATTTATGTCCTCACATGCGCAGGTTGCCAAAACTTCTATATCGGACAGACGAGCCTCCCGTTGCGTAGAAGAGTAGCAGTTCATAAAGAACAAATAAATCTCCCTCAATACTGCCAAATTCCACTCAGTGGCTATATAGACGCTTGCGCCAGAAACAAAAACCCTAAATTCCTTATATTCCCTTTCTATCAA
>NW_026428681.1:0-568 GCF_001194135.2 Octopus bimaculoides
AACCAAAACCATATGGTTGCAAAGTGAGTTTCTTAACCACACAGCCATACCTGTATAAGGCATGGGGAGATTAATGGCAGGAACAGTGAGAGTTATTAGGGTAAAAAATGGTAAATTAAGTTATCCATTATATGTAATTGCAGTAGAAATTAATCGCACTAGAAACTTCCATGTAGTAACATCTGAGATACATTTCTGCAGAAGTCAGAACCTATCAGTTTATATTGCCAAATGTAGAAGTATATCTTCTGCAGAGATTTCTATAGGAAGAAAACAACAGCGAGCTAGTTTTGTTCGTACACAAACACACATATGTGGTTACCATCATGCTCACAGATTTGGTCACCTTCTACACATACACACACTCATGGCTGTCATTCATAAGCACACATAGTCATCATCCACACACATGGCTACTAACCATACTCTCACACATTATCATACATATTGCTACCAGGTTTGCTCACACACAGTTATCATTGATCAGAAATTGACTATAGTTAATATTACTTGTAGCTTACTTTACCTAATAGTGTTGCTAATAGCTTACTCTGCTGGTTAGTTGTTT
>NW_026428682.1:0-266 GCF_001194135.2 Octopus bimaculoides
TTTACTTTCTTTCCATTTTTATTTTTCTTTCCTGCTTTTTTTTTTAGTGTGTTTCTTAACTTTGTATCTGTGATGAGACAGAGATAGAGAGAGGGTGGAAATGACAAGACCAGATTTTCTATGAAAAAAAGCAAGTAACAAATTCCCAGCAGCTGGTTAATAGAAGCGCAGACCCAGCAAAGAATAAAACAATAACATTTTGTATTCGTAGTTGTAGTTGTAGTTGTGGTAATAATAATACTAATAAATAATAATAATAATAATAA
>NW_026428683.1:0-219 GCF_001194135.2 Octopus bimaculoides
AACTGGAACCCTCGACGTCGTAAGCGACGGAGTGCCAACAACAACACATTACAACAAGACAAACAGTGACAGTATTAAAAACAAAACAAAAACAAAAAAACACAAGATAGCCACAGTTGGAAATTCTTTGATCATATAGAGTCGCTAGATCAGAACTGACCCAGGGTTAAACAACAACAACAACAACAGCAGTAGCGGCAGCAGCAGCAGCTATTGAAT
>NW_026428684.1:0-296 GCF_001194135.2 Octopus bimaculoides
GTGGTGAAAGAGTACAGCAGGGTTCACCATCATCCCCTGCCGGAGCCTCGGACCAACTGGAACCCTCGACGTCGTAAGCGACGGAGTGCCAACATATAAAAAGATATATATATATATCGTGGTTGTGTGGTAGTGTGGTAAGAAACTTACTTCCCAACCACATGGTTCCGGGTTCAGTCCCACTGTTTGGCACCTTGAACAAGTGTCTTCTGCTATAGCCTTGGGCCAACCAAAGCCTCGTAAGTAGATTTGGTAGATGGAAACTGAAAGTAGCCTGTCGTATATATATATATATA
>NW_026428685.1:0-559 GCF_001194135.2 Octopus bimaculoides
ACATACATACATATATACATACATACATACATACATGCACTCACACATATATTTGTATTACAAACGTCATTATCTTTGTACTTCTATTTGTCGCACACATATTTACACTCTAACACATGTTGACACATACACACACTTACATATATACACAAACCTATATTGTGTTCTAAAGGAAAATGTTCTATTAGAGCCAAAACTTACGTATATTGATATGTATAAATAACCAACTAATAGAAATTCAATGCATGCATATACGAATGTGTGTGTTTACATGTATATACATAAAAAGGCATGCATGCGTAATTAACATATAAATATATATGTGCATAGAGACACAAATTTATACGCACACACACATACACACACTCACCCACATATACATGTATCTACGTATATATATATGTGTGTCTATATATATATGTACGTATATATGTGTATGTATATATATATATGTATATGTATATATGTTTGTATATCTATCTATCTCTCTATTTATCTATCTATCTATATCTATATATATATATATTTATATGTGTGTGTGTGTGTGTGTGTGTGTGTG
>NW_026428686.1:0-237 GCF_001194135.2 Octopus bimaculoides
TATATATATATAACATAAATACATATCTATATACACATATCTGTGAGTGTATGTGTGTGTCCATGTGACTCTGTACATCACTTCTATGATTTCCACTATTTGCACACTAAATTCTCAAGGAAGTTCTACCCTATATACACACATAGGTATATACATAAATATTTAAATATGTATATATATACATATTTAACCTACACCCATCCATCCAATTCACAAAGGAGATGAACAGTAGCAAAT
>NW_026428687.1:0-655 GCF_001194135.2 Octopus bimaculoides
GGAGAGAATCATTCTCTTTTAGTGCCTTATAATTTAACACACTTACCAGTAAGATTTCCATTCATTTACTTATTAATTTTTCTAAAATTTTCGTTGCGTCTTGCAACCTTTTCAATGGAGAGTCAACAACTATTGAAAAAGTTGCAAGATGCAACAAAAATTTTAGAAAAATGAGTGAAAATGTTACTGGTGAGTGTGTTAAATTATAAGGCATGAAAAGAGAATGACTCCCCTAACACAACAGAATATGGTTCAACTCACGAACTCACATAAAGAGTCTTGCAAACCAAATCCAAAAACAAAACATATATATATATATGTATATATACATATATACATATACATATATATGCACACATGTACATATATATATATATATAGTACAGGATTCTTGACAGCTATCTATTCCAGAGCACTAAACTACATCTTGTGCACCTGTAGATAACAATGAGCACACTGTGTATTTATGTACACACCCACTCACCAGAGAGCTCCCAGATTTGAAGAGAGATTGGTAAGTGCTATGCACATATCTCTTGATTCTTAAGTGACTTTTGTAACTTTCTGCTAATTAAAAATTATAAGCATATATATATAAATATATTCATACATACAGATATATATATATATATATATATATATATATATATATATA
>NW_026428688.1:0-1761 GCF_001194135.2 Octopus bimaculoides
CACACACACACACACACACACATAGATCGATATATACAACGGGCTTCTTTAAGTTTCCGTCTACCAAATTCACTCCGAAAGCTTTGGTCGGCCCAAGGCTATAGTAGAAGATACTTATCCATGGTGCCACGCAGTCGGACTGAACCCGGGATCAAGTGGTTGGGAAGCAGCCTTCTTACCACACAGCCACACCTGCGCCTTAATGTAAACAGTGTACATCCCACAAATGCTCTATGCATTTTGTTCTTCTGACACAGATGCAAGTGCATTAAAATACTACATGTTTGGAATATTGAATGTGGGGAACGATATAATAGACTTACCCCTCCCCTAAAATTGCTGGCCTTGTACTAAAATTTGAAACCATATTAATTACTACAACTACTACTACTACTACTATTACCACCACCACCACCACCACCACCACCACCACCACCACCACTACTACTACTACTACTACTACTACCATGCTCAGCTTGTTGCTGGAGGTCTGTCATGAATATATCAGCTCTTCACTTCCCGTGAACTAAGGTGATGCTTTCTTTTCAAGTCTCGAGAATTTTCCGGAGACTCTTAGCACTTGCCAAATCCCGTTTTCTGGGTGTGCTCTATTTTCATTTTCATGTCAATCTTTTCCGACTAACATCTAATTTCATTGTTCTCTTTACCTGGGGTACGGAGCAATTACACTGTGTAACACGATTTTAGTTTTTGTTTAGCAACTGTTATTTCCTATTTGCTTACCCCTAAAAAGTATAGAAAATGGCGAATATTTCCAACAAACTTTGCTTTTGTTACATTTATTCAAACCCCAAAGAATCTCTCTCAGTACGTGGCTATAATGCTTCCTCACTACTTCTGCTCATGATCGAAGATGCACATATTGTCTGCCACTAAGGAACACGGTCAAGTGGTTATGGTCAAGCAACTGACAAGTAAATTTGTGGTATTGAGCAGAATATTTACTTTGATGATATTTCTGCTTCAGTATCTCAGCGCTGAATCTGTTTGAAATGAAATGGAAAATAGTTCAGTTTCAAAACATTGATGTCCATCCAGGTCACAAAAGCAAAGTTTAAAGGGGATAGATAGAAGGGAATAGATTTCTAGAAGTATATAGGAGATAACACTTACTGACCAAAGACAAAAAAAAAAAAAAAAATTACACAATGTTTTCATAGACGACAGATTTAATCCTCTCTTCGCGACAGTTTTCTTTCTGTTTTTACGATGATTCTGCTGTGCCCAGAGCAAGCAGTATCCATGATCAGGCACGATTTTCCACATGTCTACCAGCATAAATCGGGTTTCTGATGTTCGATTCCATGATCACATTGGATTATGAAGTCCCAAAATGTCTTCGCTTCGTCATTTTCTACCATATCCCATTTTCTCGCTTTTTTTCAATTCAAACTTGTCACATAGTTCCCTGTGAACCATTCTAATGACATTGTTATGCCTTCTCTTGTATTCTCTCTGGGCCAATTTGCTGCATTTGCTTCAAATATGCTGTCTTTCCAGCAATTTAGGGGAGAGTTAATTCGATTAAATTAACCCCAGTGATCGACTGGTACTTATTTTATCGACCCTAAGAGGATGAAAGGCAAAGTCAACCCCGGCGGCATTTGAATCCATAATGTAAAGACAGACGAAATGCCTACGATTCTGCCAGCTCACCGCCTTATATGGTCACAAATATTAAAGTAAGAAAGTAAAATGTAATTATTTTTAAGGTATTTATGTTCAGTAGAATATATTTAA
>NW_026428688.1:2821-3125 GCF_001194135.2 Octopus bimaculoides
TTCTTTGACTTCCTTTATTAACATATGCTTATCTTCCCAGATTTTGTAGTGATTAACATGCAATTAATTAAACACGACGACAGACAGACAAACACACGCATGCGCGCGCATACAGTTATGTCTGTATGCATATACATGCATGTTGTTCTGGCTTGGCCAAGGCTGAGTATATTTGTTACAATGTGGTCAATTGTATCTTGGTATTTACTATCCACTTAAGCAATCTCTCTTTTCATATGTTTATATTTTAAACTTAGTTTCCTGTCGTTTATCTCTGGTCTTGTGCAAAATGAAGGTTTATAAA
>NW_026428689.1:0-441 GCF_001194135.2 Octopus bimaculoides
CTATCTATCTATCTATCTATCTATCTATCTGTATGTGTGTCAGTCCGTCAATTAATCTATCTATCTATCCATACATACGTACATACATACACATGAGCAGCATTCTTTGTCTGATAACCTTAAAAATACGCCTCAAGAAGAAGCACGATTCTACCACAAAATATCATTACATGAAAAGACAAGCTCAGAGATGATTGTAGCATTGATCATCAAAGCAGTCTATCATGGACCAACAACTGGATTACTACATCCCGCTTTGAAGGGTATGCGTTTGCAACCCAGGAACAAGAAATATCAGCCAAATACCTGATGCACAAATGGTACAGAGATGCAGGAGAAGCGGTAAAATATAACAACCGATGTAGACCTTGTGAAGTTAACACCGAAGATATCACCGACATCCCAAGCAGATGTCCAGAAAATATCATCACGGTATTATCT